>NC_092876.1:355071434-355371434 GCF_028372415.1 Notamacropus eugenii
GTACCTACTCATTCCATTTAGCATTGCTGAGATCTGGTCTAAGATGAAATCTCTGGATGTCATGCCTTCATGCCTATACTTAAAAAGAGATACAATAAACCTAGAAAGTGTTTTTTTAAAGAGATATTAATAGAAAGAGCTACTGGGATTGGACAAATGAAGCCCAAGAGGAGCAGGTTAGAAAAAAATTCAATCTAGAGAAAAGAAAGTTAAGGGAGAATTAATATAAATACATATGAAGAGATCTCCTATAAAGGATGGTAACTAGCTGTTCTCAGAAAGTGATTCCCAACAATGGGTTGATGTCCATGATGAATGTAGCCAACTCTAACTTAGGGTGGCCCTGATGATATAGGAATAAATAAACTCTGATGGAAATAGTTCACATTCCATAACTTCACTGAACTCCAGGAGAGATCATGGGTTGGCAAAAATTCCCCTCATTGTTCTATGAACAGACTTTCTGCTAATTCATGTGTCAACTTCCTCGGAAAGTATAAAACATTATATAAGATGGTCTGAGGGGCTAAGGATCTTATGGAGATAATCAGTCTGTGACTCACCTAAATTTCACAATTTGTGCTGCGAAAGGAACACCCATTGGCCCCAGAACGAATTCCTCAGCTGTTTGCTCAACAACTTGTAGAATGAGCAGTCTCGTTTCATCATCTTATCATGGAGACACAGAAGACTGGGGTTTTGAGGAAGCAACTTGTCTAAAGATTCATCAAAAAATCATGAAACAGAATCTAGAGCACGAAATTTAGTCAAAAGACATAGGACTATTATTTTAACTTGGCTACTTGCTAGTTGCACAACCACTGGTGATTTACTTAGCCTCTGTGAGATTTAGTTTCTTCATTTAAAAAATGGTGATTAATAATCTATCCGTAAGGGTGGTTGGGAATGTTAGATTAGACAACATATATAAAGGGTTATGTCAAGTCTAGTTCTCTGCTTAAAGTCAGTAGCTATTTTTGCCTACTTGTTAGAAGAGAAGCATCTTCACCCTTACCCTAATGCTACTGAAATGGGTCAATCTGCAATTTACTCTTTTGATAATAACCAGTATCCTCATGTGGTTGAATATGAGCCCATGCTAACATACCTTTATTAATCCTTGTATAAAGATCTGGGTCAGAGGCAGGACTGGAACCTAGGTCTCCTTGACTTTGAAGTCAGATCTCAATTCATTATGCCACACTGTCTCAACATGAGGTAACATCTTCCATTTCTATTTTCCTCCCGTGGGGAAGCTGTCTAGTAGATAATGTTATTATGATTTGATATTCTGATATATATATATGTTATCTAGAAAGATATTCTAATTTCGATACAGATGGGATGCTTCATCTTTTCCTTCCACACTGAACCCTTTCCCACCACAAAAGAAATCTGAATTAATCTCTAGGTTTAAATGCTATTCTGTCCCTAACAGTATATTAAAATATCTGACTCAATAAGGAAAAGCTTAGAACTTATTTCATAGCTTGGCCTTTCCTTACACCTATTGCTCACCCTGTCTCTCTGTTCCAAAGTTTCTGAAGTGGCACATAAAATCATTTTATTGGTCTTGCCCTGACAATTCATGGCAAGAATCTCTGAGGGACTGATTGACTCAAGTTAGGGCCAAAAGCCAAACTGCATTCTATCACCCCATAGCTATTTCACTAAATATGAGGCAATTTCACCAGAACTTGGTTCAGGTTTATTTTCTCTGGTTTTCCCTGGAGGACTGTAAGTGTCCATTAGAGCAAGTGTTAATTGTGCCTCCTGGGTGCTTGCACCAGTGGGGCAACCCGTGATGTATTTTTGTTGCTTTTTGCTTTTGATTTTTAGAGAACAGACAAATTACAGTGGCAAAATCCAGCTCATCTGGTGAGGCAATTGGATGACTTAACTTATTTGTGCAGTTCCAGTTTAATGTGCTCATGAGAGGGACTTGGAGGGAATAATATTAGAGTAAGTCACTCTCCAGAAAAAGGGTAAGAAGCAGTGCCTAACAGGCATACGGTGTTGCCTAGTAGGTAAGAAGCTAGCTTCAAATCCAGGAAGACCTGGGTTCAGTTTCTGACTGGAATGTGTAATGCCTGAGCTACCCTGAGTGATTCATTTAACTTCCCAGTGCTCTAGGTAGCTCTTTAAGACTGTATTTTGCTAAGAAGGGGTCAACCTGCATTGGTGGAGAGAGTTTTTGCATCTCTTCATCATTGGTTCCCTATACTAATGAGATCACAAGTCAGGGGAGCTTCAGATTAGTCTTTGATTCTTCATGTAGACAATGGTTTTTCTAGACTGATACTAAATTGATGGTTGAATTCTTTATAGTGATTGGTCAGTCTAGGGACAGTGCCCAGAAAACTGTGAATGAATGTTTAGTGTCCTCTCCTCTTAGGTACACATACACTCTCCGACTTCTCATCATGGCTCACTGTTTCCTCCCTCACTAAGACTTGCTCATTTCTTAGGCTTTTCATCTTCATCTCTTCATCCTTTTCTCCTCATCCACTTAGAACTTACCAATCCCCTTCCCTTAAGGTCTTGTTTTCTGCTTGGGAACTTTAAATCTTGTTCAGGTTTATCATAGGATCATAGATTTGGAGCTGGAAGGGACCTTAGAGGTCACTAAGTCCAGCATCCTCATTTTTCAGGTGATGGACCTGAGAAAGAAAGAGACTAAAAATGACTTGCCCAGGGACAGATAACTCAGTATGTGAGGAGGGCTTTGAATCCAGGCTTTTCTGACTCCAATTCCAGTGCACTATTGTGTCAATTTTCCAAGGTTAAAATGTTGGAAGAGAGATTAGGAGGCAAAAGAGCTTTGCAGTGCTTCTCAAATTATACTGTTCTTGGTATGTAGAAGGAACTTAATAAATACTTTTTCATTCATTCATTCATTCATTCATTCATTCATTCATTCATTCATTCATTCATACTGCACTGGGGGCTATTTATAATGTGAGCTCACCCCCCCTTTCTAACCAGTAAGGTACATGAGAGAAACTTCCCTTATCTCAGAATAAATGGAATTCTCTAAAACATGAAGCAGAAAGGCAGTATAGTGGCCACAGCTGACATTAGTTAAAATTAGTTCTTTCACTAAGTGTGAGATTTCTTTCTAGAGCCATTGGCTGCTCAGCCAGGTAGGGAATTCTTCTTGACATCAGGAAAACATTAGAAAAATCACTTGTGATTCATTTCTCAATGAATGACCCAGGAATTATGGTGATCTGAATATTGAATTTGGTTTGTCAAACCATCTGCTTCCATTTAGCACAGAAAACAGCAGAGTATTTCTTTAAGGCCCTTTGCTGAGGATCTCAAAGTACTAAACCTTTAACCAGTTTTACCAAAAATGTTTTCTTTTCTGAGATGACAGCAATATAGTATTTTTGTGAAGACTTTTAAGAACACATTATTTTCTAAATTTCCTTTTACTCATTAATGCTGTATTAAAATTTTCCTTTTTACCCTGAATCTATTTATTTTTATGTCATCTATTTCTGGAATTACTAGTGAAAAGAAACTACTTATATAAATTTCTCATTCCTTCTCACTTCACTTTCTCTGTTCCTTCTTTTCTTTCACATCCTGATCTATATCTGGCCACTGGACCCAGATGGCTCCTGAGGAGAAAGTGAGGCTGGTGACTTTGCACAGCCACGCCTCACTTAAATCCATCTCCCTTGCAAGTCATGGCATCACCTCCCTGATGTCATGGTTCTCTTTGAGAATAAAGAACAAACAGCAACAGCAATGTTGTTCCTCTTAAGAATTATCCACTCTGCCCTTCGACAGCTTTTGTGATTGTACGTATTTCTAAAATACGCATCCACAGAGCTTTAGTTCCCAAGGCGTTACTTAGCAAGGTACAAAATGTTACGTAGAGATAAACGTTATCATCATACTGCTTCTAGATCCATCCTTACCTTTTAAAAATAAATGATTGATATTTTTCATTTCTACACCACTTACGTTTCTCACTGTATCCCCCCTCCTCACCTTGAGAGAGAACCCCAGAGCTCTGTCCTGGGCCCTCTTCTCTTCTACCTCTATGTTACTTCACTTGGTAATCTCATTGGCTCTCATAGGTCCAATGATCATTTCTATGCAGAAGATTCTTAGATTTATCTGTCTAGCCCTAACTACTGTAGTGACATCCATTGTCAGATCTCCAGCTGCCTACTGGACATCTCAAACTGAAAAACTCAGATATTTTAAGCTCAGCTTGTCCAAAACTGAACTCATTATGTTACCCCCAAACCTCTTCCCTCTTCCTAACTTCCCTCCTAGTCATCTGGGCTCACAACTAGGGATCCTCCTCAACTCCTCACCCTCTCTTACCTTCCCATAACCTGCTACCAAATTCTGTAGATTTTATTTTCATAACATCTCTTGCATATGCCCCTTTCTTTCCTTTGACCCTTATTTTGGTGGAGGCCCTTATCATCACATGCCTGTAAATAGCCTATTGGTTATCCCCCTGCTTCTCTAAGTCTCTCCCACTCTGGTCCATTCTCCATAGAACTGTTAAAGTGTTCTTCCTAAAGCTCATCTGATCCTGTCATCCCCCTATTCAATCAACTGCAATGGCTTCTATTACTTTCAAGATCAAATACAAAACCCCTTGACTTTTAAAGCCCTTCATAACCTAACTTCTTTCTACTTTTCCTTTCTTATTATACCTTTACCCCGTTCTGATTCATTGACTCAAGTTTTCTTGTACTTCCTCAAACAAGGTACTCCATCTCCCAATTCTCAGCATTTTACTGGTTGGCCCCCATGTCTAAAACTCTCTTTTTCCTCATCTCTGCTTCCTCTTCCCTTTCCTGATTTCCTTCAAGTCTTAGCTAATATCTCATAGTGAATATATTGTGGTTTGGGGTGCTGGGAATCCCAAAATATCAGAGTATGGGGGGGGGGGTCTGCCTGAGTAGAATTCAACCACTCAGACCTTTCAATCAAAGTAGCAAAGTGTATTATAACACCAGCATGGTGGGCAGATTCCTAGTAAATCTGCAACTCTGTGGCAGTGAGATTGGTACTTATATACAAAAAAAGACTTTGAGAAGATCTGGATTGGATTAAGCCTAGGGTGGGCCAGATGCAACAGTGAAAGGTCTAGATGGGATTAAGGAGTATCAAGTAAACTAATTAAGTAATCAAGGTGAGCTGGGATGGGCCAGATGCCTTGGGTGGAGGCTCCAGTGATCTGGGCTACTGAAATATATGGGGAAATTCAGGGTCCAGGTCCCATCACCCCATCAGATAGAGTACCAGGCCTGGAGTCAGGAAGACTCATCTTCCTGAATGCAAATCTGGCCTTAGACACTTACTAGCTGTGTAACCTTGGGCACATCACTTCACCCTGTTTGCCTCAGTTTCCTCATCTGTAAAATGAACTGGAGAAGGATATGGCAAATCACTCCAGTATCTTGCTAAGAAAATCCCAAATGGGTCCACAAAGAATAGGGCATGACTGAAACCCCTGAACAGTGACTTAATGCTAGTGCCTTCCCTCTGTTGATGATCTCCAGTTTACCTGTACATGTCTTATTTGTACTTAGTTGTTTGTACATTGTCTCCCTCATTAGATTGTGAGCTCCATGAGAACAAGGACTGCCTTTTTCTCTCCTTTGTGCCTCTAGCTCTTAGCACAGTGCCTGACATGGAGTAGAAGTTTAATAAATGCCAGTTGACTGGCTGACTGACTTATTAAAGCAAAAAGCAATTCAGCAAAATTAGCTGATGAATAAAAAGTCTAGAATAAATTCTAGGCACTTTCCACTTTCCTTGCAAAGCCGCTGAGGGAGGTGTCTTCTCATATCTGCCCTTGCCTTTGGATAGTGTTTGTCCACCAGACTCCTTAATCAGCCATTTCAAATTCCTCCCAATAATTGTCTATATTTCCCATATAATGATCCCTAATCCATAATCTCTCATGTCATACCTCAAGCATGTTCCACTCTTTCACATCTGAGATTTGAAATCTCCTAACTTGATGGAGTCATTAATAAAATTTCATAGAACGTCAGAGCAGGAAAGACTCTGGATAATCCACTCCAACTTCTTCCTTTTACAGATAAAGAGCGTAATCACACCAAAGTCCTCGAGCAAGTTAACGCTAGCCTAAAGTCACATTTCCTGACTTCATAACCATATAGGCGGCTGGGCGGTACCATGTACAGAGTGCTAGACCTGGAATCAGGGAGATCTGAGTTCAGATCCAGCCTCAGATACTTACTAGTTGTCTGATCCCAGGCAAGTCACTTAATTTCTACCTGCTTCAGTTTCTTCGCCAGTAAAATAAGGATAATAATAGCACATGACTCCCAGGGTTGCTGAGAACATATGAACTAATATTTCTAAAGCACTATATAGATGCTAGCTATTAGTATTTATTTATCCTTGTTTCTACTACATCACAGTGCTTCCCTGCTTTTTGCAGTTCTCAGAGGTGTATATTCATACTAAGTGACTTACTGGATCCATGATCTTAATAGTGTGTGCCCCTTTTTGTTTCTCTTTCTTTCAGGCTAGGTAATAACCCTTCCATGCCACTCTCCTGTGCTGATCTTATCCTAAATCATCCATGAAGAATCTTCCCACGACCAATCCATCCCTCTCCCCCTCCAAAGCTATTCCCTGTAGAATTTTTTTTATACTACTTCTTTTTGCAAGCCTGTGTTGCAGGCTACTCAAGTATCACCCACAATTTTGATTGTTTAGAGACTATTGTGTTCTAGAATTCACATTCATATATCTTCGCCAGGAGAATATTAGTAATAAAAATGTTTGTTTCTGTGTGTGTGTGTGTGTGTGTGTGTGTGTGTGTGTGTGTGTGTGTGTGTGAGATGGGGAAGACTGGCATTATTAAAAACACTATACAACCTCTGAAATGCAATCTAGTCTGTTTTCTTCTTCCTTTTTAATTGTTGGCATAGTTGGGTTCAAGTCTTACCTCCAACAAATACTGACTCTATGATGCTGGGCAAGTCACACCACTTCTTAGGGCTTCTGGCAACTCTCATACCATTAGTGACAGAGATGAATCGCTGCTCTGGACAAAAAGGAAAGAAGGAAGGAAGGAAGAAAGGAAGGAAGGAAGGAGAAAGGAAGGAAGGAAGGAAGGAAGGAAGGAAGGAAGGAAGGAAGGAAGGAAGGAAGGAAGGAAGGGACAAAGGAAGAAAAGGAAGGAAGGAGGGAAGAAAGAAAGAAAAGAATAAAAGGAGGAAGGAAGGGGAAAGAAAAAAAGGGAAAGGGACAGAGGGAAGGGAGGAGAGAAGAAGAGAAGAAAGGAAGGAAGGAAGAATAAAGAAAGGAAGAAAGAAATAGAGAAGGGAATGAAAGAAGGGAGGAAAAAGGGAGGGGGGAATGAAAGAAGGGAAGGAGAAAAGAATCAATTCTGAGAGTCACTAAAAGATATTTTTTAATTCCTTGTTTTCAGACTTAATATGGCATTACAGGATAATAGACTCACAGCTAGAAGAGGCTTAGAGGGCATGTAGTCACAAAATCATAGATTCAGACATAGAAGAGACCTCAGAGGACTTGTAATCCAAATCTTTCATTTATCGATAAGAAGCCTGAATCCAAAAAAACCCAAGTGACACATTCAATGGTCACACAGGTAATAAATGTTGGAGGCAGGATTTGAATCCAGGTCCTCTGACTTCAGAGCGAAAGTTTTTATCTCTAGAACTGTCTCAGTGAAGGTTTGTCTTTTTGGTGTTTTTTTTTTTTTTTTTGGTTACATGATATTATACAATGAGAAGTATGTTCAGACTATTCCTACTTACTGTTTTGTCTGTTCTGGTTGCAACTTGACTCTTGCAATTTTGTGTTGGACTACTCTACATAGGAATGAATTAAAATGTTTGCTGATCTGAACAATGTCAACTCTGAGTGTTTAAACATGATAGAGATATGAACTAGAGATTTTGTGTTCACATTGTTTTCCTTTGGACTGAGGCTTAAATCATAGTTGGTTTTATGTGCAAACAGACTTTCAGGGAATTATTTAGTATAACATTTTCCTGTCCAGTGACTCTAAAGTACAGTGATTACTTTTTATGTTCTAAGAAGGGACTTGGGATAAGAACTCATTTTGGGTCTTTTTTTGTGGGGAGGGTTGTCTGGAATTGTGGAACTCCTAGTAAGGAAACTTCTTTCTCTGATGCAGATCAGTAACTCATCTGAAATGTATAATCTTAGAGGTTGTATCTTGTCTGTATTTATAGAACTTGTATGGCTTAGAAACAGGATGAGAATTCAGGTCTTTCTAACTCCAAGGCTTATCCTCTATACACTCTACCACATTCCTTCTAATGAGAGCTTATGAATGCTTGGAAAGTTAAAGATGAACAAAAATGGTTAGCATTTATATAACAATTGAAGTTTTATAAAGCACCCTGTACACATCATTTCATTTGGACCTTGGATCACCAGCTTCTTAATTTTGCACATGAAGAAACTGAACCTCACAGATATAAAGTGATTTCACCAAGGTAATACAGCAAGTTAATGAAGGGGTCAAGACTAGAATCCAGGTCTTCTGACTTCCCATCCAGTTTTCTTTCTGCCTTTCTACTTTTGGGGATCCTTTGAACTGTTGATTCATATGAATATATGAATTAGTATATATCCGAATATATGAATGAGTACATATTGCATACTTGTTTATGCTGAGAAGTGCTACAGACTTTTCCAAAAAAGGAGAGAACAGACACCACAACCCCTATCTTTAAAAACCTAAATCCGTAGTTGAGGAGATAAGCTATAAGTGCTTGGAATAATTAGCAAATTGTACAAGTGTAGATGTGCATGCACGGTGACCACAAAGGCTTTGTTTGTTCTCAGGCACCTTCTCTCATATGCTGCAGACACCACAGGCTCATCACATACAAGTGCACAAACTGCCTCTGGGCAAACCTACATATCATTTTTCTTGCCTTTCATCTAGGTCTTTTAGCAATTACCTGGTTCCTGTGGCTATATTCTCCTTTCTGGGCCCACACTCCATGTAGACCTAGGAGAGCAAAGAAAGAGTATTTGGAGGAGGGAGCAGATCATGGGATCTTAAGAGCATAGAAAATACACTGATTCCCATTCAGTGATTTGAGAATCCCTTGGAGTTTCAGGACAATGGTCAAAGGGATTTGCACTATCAATTCTTCCCTGGTGCTTTAAGCAGTAAATAGTTGCTGAATATCATGAATACTTCTTTAAATCATCCTAGAGAGTTCACAACACATTTTTGTTGTTGCTGAAAAGGGGTTTAAGGAACAAAGACTAGTGATCACTGATATAGTTCAATCCCTTTATTTTACAAATGAGGAAACTGAAGGCCAGTCTAGTTATAAATAGCAGAATATAAAATTAAACCTAAGTCCTGTGCCTCCAAATCTGGTGGTTTTGGAGATGGAAACTTGAGATGAAATTTAGGGGGATGGGTTTTTTGATAGGGTCAAGGAAAAAGATGAAGCTCATTTGGTTCTACTCTAGAAATCGCAGAGACAACTGAGGGGAGATGTCTTTGCTATGCAACAATAAATTTCCCCAAGTATAATGACATTTTATCCCCAAATCCCCCAAGGTCCTGAACTCAATAAATATTTATTGAATTGAATTAAATATCATCTTTATCCATTGGAACATCATTGTGCATTGGCATCATTCATTCTCTGTAGTTGTGTCCTAGCATCTAGGGTAGTGCCTGGAAAGGGAACAGGTTCTTAATAAATATTGATATATTGATAATAAAGCAATATTTATTATTTTTCTTTTAGCAATAAAATGGTTCATAGATGAAGTCTCTACCCTCTTCCAATCAAACACTAGAGCAGTTGATATGAGCAAATATCTGAACCATGAAAAAATGGATTTGCATTTTTATAGAGTTTTAAAGTTTTCCATCAGTAGGACAAAGGCTTGTTATCTCCATTTTGCATAGGAACAAATCAAGGCCAGAGTGGTGAAGTAACTTCTTTGAGGTCACATAGCAGGTTAGTGGCAATAGAAGTCAGGTCTCTTGACCTCTCATCTGGGGCTCTTTTCACTGTAGAATCCTTAATAAAATAAAATAACATTTCAAAAACTTAACAACATTAATATATTGGCACAAAATCTAAGTGCCATGGATGTAGGAAGTAAAGAAGCAGAAGGGAAAGACTAGGAGTCTTCTCAGCATTGTGGAAGGAAGGAGGAGATGGAGGGGAGACCAGAGGAAGAAAACTCCATGCAGCCTAAATACTATAGTTGTGAAGGGCCTGATGTGGTATTGCCTGTAACAGAGGCAGAGATACTAAATTAGAGGAAGCTGTTTCCGCCATCTTCTAGACTATTATAATTCTTTTTAGTATCCCCATGAGTGCTGATACAACCCTTCTCCTTTTTACACATTCCTCTTTCTCTAGGTCTTTCTGTTTGTTTTATCTCTTCTCCTTTTTTCTCTTCCTTTGTATCTCTCCTTGCTGTCTCTCTCCTTTTCCCCTCCTCTTTTCTATCCTAGCATCATATATTTAGAACTGGAAGAGACCCTTCAGATCATCTTCTATCCCCACCTCCTGCCTTTATTTTACAGATGGGGAAATTGAGGCATAGAGAATTTGAGTGAATTGCCCCTGTACCTTCTTTGTCATCTTTTCTCTTCTCTCCTTTCTCTTTTATGCTTACCTTTTCCTCAGTCATTTTTCTTTCTTTTCTCTCCATTCTTTTTTCATTCGCTGCCTTTCCTTTTTTCTCTTTCATTTCTTCTGTCATCTTTTCTCTTCTTACCTTTCCCTCACTTCTCCTTTCTTTTTTTCTATCTTTCTTCTCCCTTATCTGTCCCCTCCCTCTTCTCTACTTCTCCCCTCCTATTTGTACTCAGCTCTCCTTATCTATTAGTTCTCTAAATCATAGATTTATGTCTGGAAGAAACCTTATAGATAAAACTAGTCCAACCTACTAGCTCTTACAGGAGAGGAAACCAGAACTCAGGCTAAATGACTTGCCTCACTCACCTCGTCAATCTGTTTTGTCTCTTTCCTCTCTCCCTTCTTTCTTTTTAGCTATTTCTTTTTTCTTTCATCATATACTCTTTCTGTAATCTCATCATTCTTTTTTCTCTTTCCTAGGTCTGCTTCTTTCTCACTGTTTCCTTCTTCCTTCTCCATTCCCTTCCCCTCTCTCCTCTCCTTTACTACTTACTTACCTTTTACTACTCCTCTCCTCCCTCCCTCTCTTTTCCTTCTCACCACTCTTTCCCTCTAAAAACTTCTTTTTCTTTCCTTCTCACTTCCTCTTCCTTCCTTCACTGTCTCTGTCTTTCTCTCTCCTTCCTTCTTCCACCTCAATCTATCTGCCTCTATCTTTGTCTCTGTCTCTTTTTCCCCTCCCCACCACTCACACTGGACTTAGGGAGGCTGTGGAGATGTTAAGCATACACAAAAACAAATTCCATGCCAAATGTGAAAGTTCTTATGTACATACACAGAATCAGCAAATGCAGAAGTGATGATCTTGGCTCCAGCTGCCTGGGAGGGAATAGCCTCTCCTATTGCTTACAAAGCAATGACCTTTTCCCAGAACATCTTTCCAATGGTATTGACTAAGACCAAGCCACAAGGTTAAAAAAAAATACAACTACCTTGTTGGATTTAAAGTTAGACCAGTGGTTGGTGTGGGTGGTTCCTACCCTTTATTGAGGACAGATCATTCATTGGAGGTCAAATGAAGGATACAGTTGGTTAGTGAGGATTCCTAAAATCAGATCTATTCACAATTCACAGATTTATTTCCTATCACTTCTGAATTTTGAATTTGCCCTGAGGGTGAATTACACCCTGAGGGTGTAGAACACATTCATTCTTTTCTCCCTAGCTAATCATCTCCATAAAACTCCAAAAAGAGTCTGGAAAATGTAACTGAATTAAGACTGATCACAATAAGCCAAGGAAGAGTTTCTGGATGAGGAAACTGAGTCTGAATCATGAAGAATTAATCATGAAGAAGGCTAGAGCCCCTTTGCATCCTTCCTGGAGGTGAAAAACCTCAGAGTCAAGGGAAAGAAGGAAGAAAACAAATGTTTATTTAATATCTACTATATGCCAAGCACCATGCTAAACATTTTAAACGCATCATCTCATTTGATCCTTACAAATATTGTTAAAGTAGATGCTATTATGACTTCCATTTTACAAATGAGGAAACTGAGGGAAACTGAGGGGTGATGACTTGCCTAGGGTCACATAGGTAGTATAAATGTTGGAGGTATTGAACTCGGATCTTCCTGACTCAAGGACCCAAGCTGCCAAGGGCATGAGGGAGTCAAAGTGAAAAGGTTTCTGCCAATTCCAAGTTAGAGATTTGCAATATTGTATACAGCAGTACTATAACTATAAAGAACATTGTTAACACTCCAGTTGAAAAGAGTTTAGTATCACTTGTCTGGGATCGAAGATTGTGAAAAACAACATCCCATTAAAGAATAAACCTGGCCAGTCTTCTAATTAACCTGCCCCACAGAGATGCTGTGTGAGCTGCTCAACCCAGCGGAGGCAGCTAGATCTCAGTAGCTAAGCAACCTCCCAGTCTAGCAGCAATCGAAAGAGAAACATGCCTGCTACAGTCTGTGAACAGTACAATGGTTAAGTCACCTCTTTGATCTAGCCCAGAAGCAGCTGAGCCAAATGGAGAGGTAGCAAAGCAGCTGGGCAAATTGTGTGACTGCCCCAGCAGCATCTAAGTGCAACATCCTGCCCAATGAGGAGCAAACTTAGCTGAGCTACAGTCACTCTTCCATCACTCACACCAAGCTCCTCAGGGGACTTCATGGAGAATCTCTGGACAAAGGCCATCAAGGTCCTTTTTAATTTTGCTTTAGCCATTTGCATTCCCAGCATGTGGGCCTCATTATAATTGTATTTTAAATTCATGCCCTCTTTTCTTCTTGTGGACTGTGTATGTATGTGTGGGGGAGTGTGGCTCTAGTCTTGGAGAGAAATGCTTTGTAACTACTCTTCCTGCTGTGCTATGAGAAATGAGTTTGCTGATTGACTGTTAAGGAATGGCACACCGATGGGGACTCATGAGTTATAACGTTAGGAGGATAGCCACACATCAGGTTGCTCCTAGCGCTCTGAGAATAGGAGTACCCACTCATCTCAGAACCCAACCTGCCAATTCTACTATGAATTGGGGGGAATGAGTCTAGAGGAGTGTTACTTCTGTTTGAACACCTCCAATGTTAGGTAAACCATCACTTCCTGAAGTAGTATATTCTGCTTTTAGATAACTCTAATCATTTGCCTCATATGAAGCCTAAATTTACCTTTCTTTAGATTAGGAGGATCATAGATTTAGAGCTGCAAAGGACCTTAGAGATCAAGGTCATCTAATCAAGTCAAAGACCATACTTTTATTGTTGTTCAGTCATTTCATTCATATTCAACTCTTCATGACCCCATTTGGAGTTTTCTGAACAAACACTGGAGTAATTTGCCATTTCCTTCTCCTGATTATTTTGTTGAAAAGGAGCTGAGGCAAGTAGGGTTAAGTGACTTGCCCAGGGTCACACAACTAATAAGCGTCTGAGGCCAGAGTTGAATTCAGGAACATGAGTATTTCTGATTTAGGCCCGGCATGCTATCCATAGAATCACCTAGCTGCTCTGAGATTATGCAATACTCTTTTCAAAATGACTGAGTGATTAAGTCATTTGACTATTAAAAAACCCAAATTAAATGTAAAGAACATATGAAGAAAGACACCATCTGTATTCAGAGAAAGAATCGATAAACTAATAAATGTGTAGAATAATTGTACATGTGTATACCTATTTGTATCTCATGGTAACTATCTCTAGCATGGAAGGGAGAGAGGAAGAAAAAAGGGGAAAAAAAGAAATGTATATGATAACTTTGTTATATGTTTAAAAGGGATAGCAAGTTGTACATAATAAATTTGTAGTTTCATGTGCAATCATCTTTTTATTACATTATGTTATGGAAGTACTTGTTTTATTCCATAAATTAAAAAATAAATAAATAAAATAAAATGGAAAGCAATTATGCTTAGAGATCATCTAATCACATCCTTTGCTTTTACCAATGAGAAAATTAAGATCCAGAGAGCAGAAGCGAATTGTTAAAGACCAGGTAGTTATTGAATGGCAGAGAAAGGAGTCTTAAATCTTTCAAAATTGTCTTGATAATGTCATTGTTTTATGATTTACTCCAGATTCTGTTCACTTCTCTTTATCACTTCATACAACTCTTCTCAGCTTTTTTCTGAAACTATTCTTTTTATCACAATGATACGATGGTCTTCCAATGGATTCGTATCCCATTGGGTCAGTCATTTCTCCTTGATGGACACCTCCTTTGTTCTCAGTTCTTCACCATCACAAAAAGAGCTGCTATAAATATTTTTGCAGATATATATATATGTATATATATACATATATATGTCATTTTCCTCTTTCTTTGATCTCTTTAGGTCAAAGGATACATATAGTTCAGTAACTTTTGGAGCATAATTCCAAATTGATCTCCAGAATGGCTGGATTACTTCACAGCCTGTCTTCCTGCAGTTCCACCAGAATTAGATGTCTTCCTTTTTCATCTTTTTTTGCCAATCAAATAAATATGAAGCTGAAATTCAGAATTGTTTTAATTTGCATTTTCCTAATTATTAGTAATTTGGAATATTTTTTCGTCTGGGTGTTGATAGCTCATATTTCTTCCTTTGAAAACTGTCCATATCTTTTGAGCATTTACCAAATGGAGAGAGATTTTTCTCCTCATTATCTATTTCCCTCCCAGTTTTAGCTGGATGTGGTTTTGTTTGTGCAAAGGCTTTTAATTTTATATAATGAAAATTGTCCATTATGTTACTGTCTGTTGCTTTGTCTCCAAATCCAGTGTTCTTACCACTATGATATACTTTCATCTGACAGCAAGGAAAACAATTTTAACCAATTTTTAATATAATAGGTTAAATATTTGAATATGGCTGCCTTATCATCCATAATTTTTTTTTTCTTTTCCAGGATAACTGCCTCAATTGCTTCATCCAATTGAAATATAGTATAGACTCCATCCTTTGATATTCTCTGGGGTAGCAGAGGGGAAGGTGAAGAGGAGATGTATTTTCTAAGGAGAATAATCTGCTGGCTCCTGTATTTTTTCTTTTCAGTTTCTCCACCTAAGGCAGAAATCTGGATTTAAAAGTCTTGTCTGCTGAGGTCTTTTGTTACCTTCATAAGCAAAGTTTCTAGGTCCAATCTGCTTAAACCAGGAAGATGCTAGACAACTCTGTCTCACATTGGGATCTCTTTTATGTCTGCAAGAAAAGAGCAGGTCATTCTACAAGACTGATTTATATCACTCAAGCAAAGTTATATCTCAAGAGACAGGAAATGCCTGACCTGTGGGATGTGACAATTAGTAGTCTCTGTAAGGTCAGTCCACTTCTTATTCGAGGGAAAAGCAAAATCAATACCAAGTTAGAATAATAAAAATGAGAAGCTATGTAATTATAACACATCCAGCTTGACCAATTAAACAAATAATTGATATAGAAAATTAGGAAACGAATGAAAAAAAAAACAGACATCACCGCAAACTGTCACCATTTTTTGAAGAAGTTTAACCAATGTAAAGCAATTGCCACCATGAGAAGCCACAGGTTCCTGGAAAACAAACCATCAGCAAACACTTGCTGTCCTTGACAAGCAGAGATATAAAGTAGCCAAAATCAAAGCTAGTGCATAATAAAAATTCATTTCCAAAAGCTTATGGATGAGAATGGTAGAAGATTATGAGCATCAAACCGAAGAAAAAGATCATAGTGATGAGGAGGAAAATGATTTTTTAAAAAGTTTGGTGTCAGATACATTAATTTAGAATATCATATATATATATGATATATATGCTATTTTATTTTTCCCCAGTTAGAATTTTTAACATTTGTTTTTTTTAAAGTTTGAGTTCAAAATTCTCTCTCTCTCCCTCATTGAAAAGGCAATTTGATATAGGTTTTATATTTGTATATATATATATATATGCAGCCATACAAAACATATTTCCATAGTAGTCTTGTTATGTAATTCAGAATATCTTGAGAGCTTATAATACTGAAACAAGAAGGACAACAAACATACAAAAAATGAAAACAGATCTATCCATATTTTTATTTATAAAGGAAAAAACAACCACCTATTTTCTTTCTGAATAACAGAGAAATCACTGCATTTTAACTCTACTGTCACAATTCTCAATGTGTTCCAAAAGGAAGTGGAAATGGCACTGAAAAGCAAAGATGAGAAACACAGCTGGATCGGATCAAATTTATATAGAAGAAATTCATTTTGGAGGCACACAGTTTTGAGGGCATTGACAGGTTGATTATCAAGATATTTAAAGGAGGAGAAGATGCACAATATTTTGGGAAAAATATGGAGGTGATTGGGGCAGCTGGATGGCACAGTGGATAAAGCACAGGGTCTGGAGTCAGCGAGACTGATTTCAAATCCAACTTTATGTAATTACTAGCTATGTGATCTTGGGCAAGTCACTTAACCCTATTTGCCTCAGTTTCTTCATCTGTAAAATAAACCAGAGAAGAAAATGGCAAAACATTTCAGCATCTTTATGAAGAAAACATCAAATGGGGTCACAAAGAGTTGGACATGACTGAACAATGACATTGGAGGCCCTTACTTCCAGAAAAGAGAGATTGAGAGCATGTAAATAGCTACCCACCCATATTCTATTTTTCCTCTCTCTATAAAACCTCTATGAGATTGATTTGCACACATACTTTTGATGAAAACATGACAAGGACACAGTCAGAGATTTGTAGACAGTCTTTTACGGAAGACAATATCTTCGAACCTACTCAACTAACTGTATTAGAGAATAGGGAATCTCAACTGACTTATAGACTTATATACTGACTATAGAAAGTAGTTTATTTAATAGAACAAACTGCCACTTTAAAGATTCTCTTCCAATAAAGTGTCTCTTCTGCATATTAAGGTCAAAACTAATTTCTTGAAAGACTTTATGAAAGAGATAACATTTAATTGATCTCCTATAATTTCCAGGGAGGTATAAAACTGAGACATACATGTTTGGCAGAAGAGTTTACCACTATCATGAAGAATATTCAGCATAGAACCCAGTTGGAAGGAGTATTCTACATGGATATGGAGAGAAGTAATAGCAGGAGGTCTGAGTAAGTGTCTCTCCATATAGCTTCATTGCCCCACAATGTCAGAACAATGAGTAATGAACCACATGTACAGTAATTACAGTGTCAGAGTCCAATGATCATGGCTCAAGCTCTGAACATCTCCTTGATTTTCAGACTTGGAAACTCCAGAGGCTAGTTAGGATTCTGGTTTGAGGAGTGTCCTTGATGGGAAGGGAGCTAGTATAGGGCTAGATGTGTCCACAGCTAAAAATAGGAGCCAGTACAATGGCTAGATGTCTCCATAGTTGAAAATACCTGTTATGTGTGGGGAGAAGATGAGAACTGAAAGACCTGCTCATGCACAACTCATATGCTCCACTGATGAGTCAAAACAATGGGAGGGAAGTTTCCAACATTGGTTGGACCCCCTCCTTCCCCCTCCTGATGAAAGACATGGATGAGAGTTATGCAAGATGAAGAATAATAGATAAGGTGTTGTTTGGTTGTTTCAGTTGTGTCTGACTCTGTGACTCCATTTTATTTGTTGTTGTTTTTTGGTGGAGATGCTACAGTGGTTTACCATTTCCTTCTTCAACTCTGCAGATGATGAACTGAGTCCAACAAGGTGAAGTGAATTGCCCACATTCACACAGCTACTATGTGCTTAAGACCAGATTTGAACTCAGGAAGAGGAGTTGTCCTGACTCCAGGCCTGGCACTCTATCCACTGTGCCACCTAGCTGCTCAATAGATAGGTAATGATCTATATTATTAGATGGAATACTACATCAATAAGATCACAGATCATGTGAAGGATTGAAGAATTCTTTGTACAATGTTGAGAGACTAGTCAAAAGGAACGGATTTTATAGAGGTGTATACAAATTGGCATTTTAGTGTTGAATTTACTTCCACGGAAGGAAATGGAAAAAAAAAAACACCCAAATCCTGAAGGTACTGATCAGGAAAAGACCTGGTGTTGATGTTGATAATAACAGATGTTGCAAATTCATCCATGAAACAATTTATCAACATCTTGTAGAACTTTTATGGAAGTTAATGCAAGCCAATAGATCTAAAAATACCTTATGATAAAGACAATCTAGGCGTCTTTTAAATTAAGTCTTGGAACAAGTAGAATTGATGATAATGAAAATTCTTTTTCAGTCTGGAGCAGATAACAATACAAAAACTTAAGAAAAAAATTCCTCCACTATTCTTAGTTGTTGAAATGGAAGTGTAGATATGGTAAAGCTCTTGCTTCAACATGGAACTAAGAGCTAAGAGATTCCATTCCAAATGAATACTCCCCCCACCCCAGTGTATACTGTGACTGATAACCTATTTCTAAGCCTCCCTCTCCAGATTAGAGGATACAGCCCAATGAATACATTATCTTATATCTCTGTCCAATCACAGAAGAGAGAAGTATCTTTTGTATTATTACTCTGAGGAGCTTTCATATGTTGAAGTCTACTTTTGCCCTGCACCAGATGACTTTTCAGAACTATACAGAGATGGTAATTTTTTTTTTGAAGGAGCATGATTACACTAAGCTGAAGAGTTTTTATATAAATAAAATTCATTCAACTAAGAGAAGAAGAAAAACAGTTGGCTGGGGTTAAAAGTCTTTGTATCCAACGTCTCTGATGATGATTTGATAGCCAAAGTATTTACACAATTAACAGAAGTGGACAAAAGATATGAAAAAATTTTATCTTATAAGATCTGTAAACTACTAACAATCCTAAGAAAGGATGCTCAAAATCATTAACAGAAATGAAAATACAAACAATTCTAAGGGTTCATCTCACACCCAGTAAATCGGTAAGGATGATAAAAGACAATGGGTTATACTAGGGTTGTAGAAAGATGGGTCCACTAATAGACCCGTGGTGAAGTTATCCATTGGCACAGCCAAAACAATTTGGAATTGTTTGAAGAAAGTTACTAATTTGTTTGACCAAGAGATTGTACTGAGACCTAGGGATGCAAAGTTCAAAAAGAAAGATCCCATAGACACTAAAGTAGTTATATCAAGACTCTTTGTAGTTTTAAAAAACTGAAAGCAAAGTACATTGTTTATCTATTGAAGGATGGCTATACAAGTCACAGAACAGGATTATATTGGAATACTAACATTACTGTTCTATAAGAAGCAACAAGTATGATGAATACAGAAAAGCATAGGAAGAATTTTATGAACTGATTCAGAGTGAAGTAAGCAGAACCAGGAAAACAATGTTCCATAAAATATCATATACAACATACAATAAATACAACAGAGCAAAAGGAAAGAACTACTATGATAAAACAATCAAAACTGAATGCTGAAAATTCATAACGGCCAAATTTGGCTCTAAAGAAGAGATATGACAAGGCATCCTCCTTTTTAACAAAGGTAGAAACTTTGTGTGGAACACTATGTTTTTCAGAGTGTTGGTTAATTTTGTTGAACTGAGTTTTTGTTTTGGTCTGTTTTCACTTTCTAATTCTTGTTATAAGAGATAGCTGGTGGGGTCTGGGGGTAGAGTTGATAAAGGGGGAAATGTTGGTGATATAAAAAAATAGAAGACAGTAATAAAATTTATTGTTTTAAAAAGAGACAAATGAGGGATGTCAGGATGATTTGGGCATCAGGTCTTTATTTGTTTCTACCCAGTATGGCAAGTTATGAAAATATTGGTTACTATGCATTAGGCAAAGTTACCACCACATCAGTTGCTTTGATTGAGAGCCTTGCAAATTACACGGAGCTTTTGCTCTTTAATGAGCTAGTCCAAAATTTTATTTTGACAAATGACAGCTACCTATTTATTCATGCAGCTGCTCAGATGGTCCGTATTAGAACCATGAGCTTCTTAACACCAGTTAATGATAGTGCGAAACATGGGCCCAAGTAAAGTAAGCCCCAAACACTTTGTAGTGTTTGGGGGTGAAAAAGATTGCTTAGAATCATTATTCGATCGTAGCTACATACCTGATGCCCATCTGTAACTGGTCTTTCAATGCAAATCTCCCATAGGCATAGTTTTCCAAAGGGATTTTGGGCTGGTGGATAGTCTTCTAAAATAAAGATTCTGGCTATGTTAGAATCAACTGATAATCAATTGATCAGTTGATAAGCATTTATTCACAATCTTCTCTGTGACAGACTCTGTGTTATATTCTAGGGACAGAAGATGAAACAGTCTGCCCTCAAAAAGCTTGAATTCTATTGGGAGAGAAGCAATATGTACATAAATAATTATATAGAAGATATATAAATGAAATACAGAATATTTTGGGGGTAGGAAAGCACTAGTGCTGAAGAGATCTAAAAAACGGCCTCATATAGAAAGTGTTACTTGTGCTGAAAGCTTTTTAAAAAACTGAATATTCTTTTTTTTTTTTTTTTTTTTAATGTTTAACAATCACTGCCATACAATTGCGATAAAAACTGAATATTCTTGAAGGCAAAGGTGAGGACAAAGTACTTGCCACTCATGGAAGACATCTTGTGTGCAAAAGGCACAAAGAGCGAGATGAAAGGTTATGTGTGAAGAACAAGAAGGTCAGCATGGCTGAGCCATAGAGTGCATGAAGGGGAGTACTCTAAAATGAAGCTGAGAAGGTAAGTTGGAGCCAGACTGTGAAGGGCATTAACTACTAAACACAGCAGTTTGTGGTTGATCCTAAAGAGAATATAGAGACAATGGAATTCATTAAATCAATCAGCATGTATTAATTAATTATGCCCATACTGTGGGCACTGGAAATATAAGAATCAAGAAAAATCCTTGCTTACAAGGATCTGGGACTTGGGAGCGGCAGGTGGTAATCAGTACCTAGAAAAATAAATACAGCATAAATCCAAAGTGTATATGAAGCAGTTAAATACAAGGTACTATGAGAGGGAGAGCACTATCATTTTGGGGGAATCAAGGGAGGGTTTGATGCAGAATATGCTGCAAGACTGAACTATAACTTGAAGATAGAAAAGAACTATATTAACAAGATTTTGAGCAGGTAGGAACAGTATGGAGCTAGAGTGTCAGATCCAAGGGACAGAGAAAAAGCCAATTTGCTTGGATTTCAGAATGCAGGAGAAGGGGGAGTCATGCTCATTGAGGCTAGAAAGATAGGTTGGGTCAGGGTTTAAAAGTTAAATGGGTTCACATTTTATCCTAGAGGCAATAGAAAGGTTCTGGAGTTGATTGAATAAGAGAGTGACATGGTCAGATCCAAACTTAAGAAAATTACTTTTTAAGCAGTGTATAGGATGGACAGGAATAGCTAAAGACTTAAGTCAGGGAGACCAAGTAGGAAGTTGTTGCAATAATCTAGGCGAGAGGTGACGAGATACTGAACTACAGTGGTAGCTCTACGAAGTCTAGGGGTTCTATGGATATAAGAGAGGTTGTGAAGGAAGAAAGGATGGGAAAGCGACATGGCCAGAAGTATGTTTGAGGAATATCACTTTGGTAGTTATATGGACTATGGACTTAAGGCAGAGAGAAGAATTTGGAGGCTATTGCTATAGGCCATTCAGCAGGTTAAGGGCTCCAAATTAGATGGTAGCCATGTCAGTATATAGAAGGGAATAGATATGGAAGATTTTATGAAGATTGCAAAGGTGATTGAAAAGATTTGACAATTGATTATATATGAGGAGAGCGAAAAAATGAGGACTGGAGGATGACTCCAAAGTCATGAATTTGGCTGAGGAAAAAAACGTTAGTATCATTGACATACATAGGGAAGTTAGGAAGAAGGGTATGCTTTGGGTGAAAATAGAGTGCTCTGTTTTGTACATGTTGAATCCACATTGTAGAGCTCTAAATGTCCAGTAGGCAGTGGATGATGTAGGTCTGAAACTTGTACTGTCTGCAGCTCAAGAAACATTTAGGATTGCAATCTAGCTTGAAGAAAAGCAGCCTGACTTTGATGCATTATTGGTAGAACTGTGGAATCATTCTGGAAAGCAACTTGGAACTCTGTACCAAAACTGTGTACACATCCAGTGGTACCGTCACTTAGGCCTATATGCTAAAGAGATAAAAGAAAAAGAGGAAAATGTCCTACATAGATAGATAGATAGATACATAGATACATACACACATACATATACATATACATATATACACACACATAAAGGTACAGTGCTGGAGACAGGAAGACTCCTCTCCATGAGTTCAAATTTGGCCTCAGAAACTTTCTAACTGTGTGACCCTGGGCAAGTCACTGAACTCTGGTTGCCTCAGTTTCTTCATCTGTATAATGATCTGGAGAAGGAAATGGCAAATGATTCAAGTTCAAGTTGAGGAAACCCCAAATGGGGTCATGAAGGGATATATGCAAATGAAACAACTTAATAGCAACAGTAACACCCAGACACCTAGACACCCAGACACACACACACACACACACACACACACACACACACACACACACACACATACACACACGCTTAAATATTTATAGTAGCCATTTTTTCCATGGTGAGGAACTAGAAACTAAGGAAATGCTTATGAACTGAGGAGTGACTGAACAAATATGGCATAAGAATGTAATGCCAAACTGTGGTGCTACAAGAAATGAGTAAAGAGATAGTTCTGGAGAAGCCTTGAAAGGCTTAATGAGCTAATGCAAATGAAGGGAGCAGGATCAAGAAAATTACTTATAGAATAACAACTATGCTGCAAAGACAAATACTTAGAAAGGCTTAAGAAATATGATCATTGGAATTACCAATCACCATTCCAGAGGACTAATCAACAAGCATATTATCAACCTCTTGAGAAAGAGGAGATTGACTCAAAGGGCAGAATAAGACATTTTGGGGCATGACCAATGAAGGATCTTTTATTGTTGAACTATGCATATTTGTTCCAAAGGTTTTGCTTTTGTTTTTCTTTATTTTTCCAATGGGTGGAGGTAGGAGGGAGATTTTTGTTCTTTAAAATTTAATTTTAAAAAGAAAAGAAAAATAGCTCACTGGAACCCTAAAGCCATTTGTTTGAACTGATAAAACTTGAAATTATAATACAATCAAAGTACAGTAAAAGGCTGTGATCCCTCTCATTAGCAGAATTTAACCCATAGAATCTACATTGATCGTAGTTATCTGAATTCACTCAGTCAGTGATCGCACTCTCAGTCTCAGCCTCAGACACTTATTAGTTGTGTCGCTTTTGGCAAGTCACTTAATTTCTATCTACTTCAGTTGCCTCAACTGTAAAATGAGGATAATAATAGTACCTATCATGAGTTATTCTGAGGATAGTGTTATTATGACCATAAAATGAGATAATATTTGTAAAGTTCTTGTCACAGAGCCTGGCACACAGTAGGCACTTCATTAATGCTTGTTTCTTTTCTTCCTTCTTTTGTTTATGTTCCTTTCTGACAAAAGATAGGAATCATATCTTTTATATTATATGTAGAACTTTATATATATAATATATTAATTATAACATATTTTATATATTATATTTTTATATTATTTATAAGAATTATATCTTTTTTACAAAGGACGGTTGGGGAAATAAAGAGAAGCAGATCAAATATAATCAAAGTAGAACTACAGTGGTCTGATGTCAGTCCTTTGCTTTTCTTATCCTCACCCAGCCTAGACCCATCACTAGTTGTCATACTTTCCTCCTCTCCTTTTTAATCCTCCTTCCATTTAGGGGTTCTAGGGGGTAGGTGGGGATCATAAGAGCATTTATATAACAGTTTTAACATTTTGCCAAGCCTTTGTAAATGTGACCTCATTTTTATTCTCACAGCAACTCTGGAAGGTAGGTGCTATTATTCCCATTTTACAGTTGAAGAAACTGAGATGAACAGAGGTTAAGTAACTTGTCCAAGGTCACACAACTAGGAAGTGTCTGAGAATTGGATCTGAACTTAGGTCTTCCTAACTGCATGGCCAGTACTCTATCCACTGTACAACCTAGCTACATCCATCACCTATCACAGTGCCTTGCCCAGAGAGAATAGGTACTTAATGCATGTTTGTTGGATTACATTGAATTGAATCATACCTTTTTTCCATGCTATTTTGACCCTTCCCTCTTTCTTATTTCATACATCTAATCAATTTCTACCTACTGCCATTTTCAAGCCCACTAATACCTTTCTGCATCTAGCACTCTTCTCATCACCAAAAACTCTGTTGTTGTTCCAGTCATTGATGCTGTTAAGTCTCTCTTTCATTTCAGAGACCTAGGACCAAAACATGCTGCCAAGTAGAGAAGGATTAATTGAGCCCAAGAGAAAGAACTTTCTTGGGGAAAAGGATGTCATTTCTGTCATTCAGAGATGGAATAAAACACAAAATCATGCCAGAATTCAGGAGTCAGGCTTGGGGATGGGGCAGTGAATTATCAACAAATATTTATTAAGTACCTATCATGTGCCAGGCACTGCTAAATGCTGGGAATACAGAAAAAAAGACAAAAGACAATTCCTGCCCTCAAGGAGCTCACTCTCTAACAGGGGAAGACAACACATATGAAGAAACTGAAACAGAGAAGAGGTGGGAGGATGGGGGCTGGGTGAGGTGGAGAAGAGAATGAGAAATGATGATAACTCTAAACACAGGACCTAGGAGGAGCTCTCCAAGGTCCACATCCACTCTTTCCAATAAGAGGGAGAGAAGGGCCTCAGAATCAGGGGACACTGAGGAGGTGTGACTTTCAGAGCTGATGCAATTTTTACAGGAAGATGAGTTATTAGGCATTTGATGAAGTCTTGAGATCAACCAGGTGGGAAATGATGAGATTTGCATACTCGGCCCTCTCCTCAAATGCAAGTTCTTGGAGCAATTCTCCAGTGGGGATGGGGGTGAGGGATGGTTGTAACCAACAGAAAAGTGAGACAGAATACAGAAAAAGGAATTTGTCATAATGATCTATGCAGGGGGGATAGAAAAAGGAAAGAAAAAAGAAATTGTGGTAAAGACAGAGGAATCAGTGAAGAATTCATTGTAAATCTTAGAACCAATAATCTTTCCATAAGATGACCTTGATTTCTGGAGAGGTATTGTAGGAGGAGTGATATAGCAATACTGAGCAGGGGGATGATGTGGCTTTCACATCAGCTGGGTAAAGTAGTTTTCAGAAGGTGATTGCTAGTCTCATCAGATTTTCTGGCCAAAACTCAATTCTTTTATGACAGTGTCAGGCTAGCCACATCCTTTCTTTGCTTCACTAGATTAGCACTGATGTGGGAAGGACAGTCAGTTCTTATGTCCAATGCATAAACAGTCCTTGGGTTGCAGCAGAGACTAGCCTTCCCTTGCAATGGCATGTTGATTGCATGCTATCGTGAGAAACTTCTAATGACCATGTTGTCACTAACCACAGAGACTAAGATACATGGGGTGAGTACAAGGAAGAACCACAGATGAAGACCATAGCTGGTGTAAAAGGCGTATTTTGAAAGGGTGAATGATATAGGGAAGACCTCTGATAGGCAGAGCGCAATAAGGACAACCAAATCATCTTAAGGGTAGAAGATCGAGTGTCTGGGATGCTGCATAAGAATACAATTTGTACTACAGTTTACCTACTACTGGACTGGGAATAATAAAGCTTAGAAAGATGGATCTTTTTACCTGAAGAACTATGAGAAGTGAAGTTCAGAAATGGCAGTTAAACTGACGACCTGGATCAGAGGTGATGATGATGATGATGATACCACTACTACTATTATAAATAATAACTTGCAATTTTATTAACTCTTATGACTTATTTAAGTGATTTCTCCATAACCCTCTGAAAAAGGTGGTACAAATGTTATTACCTCAGTTTTACAAATCAGGAAAACTGAGGTTCAGAGCTGTCTCTGATCACATGACTAGGAAATATTAGAGTATGGATTTGAACCTAGACCTTGAGGCATCAACTTTGTATTCTAGCAAGTCACTCTTTGTTTGAAGGAAAATGATGTAGTTGCCAGCAACACACAGTGCAGGAGGACAAACAGGGCAGAGTCAACTCTTCAAAAGAATACAAATGTCTTAAGGACAGAAGCTTTTCTTCTTTTTTTTTCATTTTGTTTTTGCAACCTTAGGGCATAATGCATTGCACAGTATATAGTTGTCACTTAATAAATGCTTGTTGATCCAAATTGGATTGAACCAGCTGGAATGACCAAAGCTAAGGACACAGGGCCTACAAAAAGTGTCCTTGTAGTAGTAAGACATTTATTTGAAAATAGGTGCTGTGCCATTTTCTTAAGAAAATTGATTTCACCTGGCTGGGATAGGAGGGTCTCATGCATCGAAGTCCAGATGGAGAGCTGCCAACAAGATGCATGTCATGACAAAGAGGGAAGCAGTTTCTATACAGGGCTTCCTTGCTGAATGGCTTTCTTCTAGGCCTGGAAGACCAAGTGAAGGAGAACTAATGAAATCTGCAGATGACAACCCAGGAGCTTCTTGTCACATGAGAGAAGGTGAAAGTAAAGCTTATGAGAGATCAGGAAATAGCAAAAGTGGAGTCATTTTAGGGGAATGCAATCCACTCTTGGAGGTGGAGCAAAATCCAGACCACAAAGGAGATTTCTCAGCCAATGTAGCTCAATGCTGGAGTTCCCAGAGAGACTTACACTGGAAGGGTACAATCAGTCTGTGGGACTGATAGCCACAGCATGTGAAGAATTCCAAGCCATTTGGTATTGGGTAATGGATAAAGAGGACCCTGCACATTGATGGCATCAGCCAAGAGAAAATAGCCAGCATGAGCTCATCCACCTACATCTGGAAGAACTATAATAAGCTGCCATCCTGCCCATACCCTCTAGTATGATCCTGGTGGGCACAGACAAATCCTCCCTCTTTTCTGAACCAGCTGACTAGCCAACTGAAAGTCATTAGTCTAATCCAGTGGCACTGTTGCTGTGTTCTGTTTCATTCAGAAGGCTACTACCTGCCTGCAGCCCCAAATCTGTGGAGTGAGAAACACCAAATGTTGCTCTGAAACTGTTTCTCTAATCCTCCCCTCCACTTTACACCACTACCCACACACAGATACACATACACAAACACTTGAGCACTCACAGACATGCACACACTCATATACACACTCAAGCACACACAGACACACAAACATGCACACTTGAGAACTCACAGACATGGATATACTCATACACACGCTTGAGTACACACACACACACAGACACAGACACACACATACACACACACACAAAGCAGAACTAGAATGGAGCACATGGTGCTGTCAAAGTTTCTCTTTGATTTTGTTTCCAAGGATTATAGAAGGAAGAAAATAAACATTTATTATCATCATTATTATCAACAGCTAAAATTAGCATAACACTTTAAGATTTGCTAATCACTTTATAAAATATGATCTCATCCTCACAACAGCTCTGAAAGGTATTCATTCTTATACTTAGTTTACATTTTATTTGTCCTTATTATTATCCTTATTATGAGGAAACTGAGGCTGGTAGTGATTAAGTGACCTGTTCAGGGTCTCAGAGCTAGTAAGTGTCTGAGGCTAGAAACAGGACAGAAGAGAAAATTCAGTAAACAGTGTGTGGAGAGGTGATTTTATTTACCCATTCATTCTGATATTCCAACATACAGCACCATTATTAGTGGTAAATTCTGTTCAATTTGGGATTTTGACCTAGTGGATTGAGTGCTGTTGTTAGGTCTTCTTTTGTATAGCAGTTTTTACTTACAAAGTACTTCTATTGTTTTAATTTCCATTTTAACATTTACAAATAGTCTGCCTGCTTTGTCTGTAGTAGGAACAAAATTAAAGTTAGTTGAATTTAATTGAATTGAAGTAGTGAGTCTAAGAACTTTTTGCATTTGTGTTCCTGGCATCAAGTAGCACACCTTGAAGAATGACATGTGTTTAATAAATGCTTATTAGACTGGTTAAGGAAAATGAGGTTCAGAGAGATTAGGTGGTTTTATTTTTCTTAAATTTTATTTATGCTTTTTGTTTTTATAATGAGGTCATTTTCTGATATACTGCTCCCACCCTCTTTGACACTCTGTGTAACATTCCTTGAAACAAAGTAAAGCAACAAAGGAAAAACAATTGATTCTGTGATCATATCAAACAATGCATACAATATTCCACATCATAGTCACCCACATTTCCACCTCAAGGAAGATGACAAATTAAAACACTTTTTCAACATCACAATATCTTTCAGAGCCTCAGTTTTCTCATTGATAAAATGTGATAATAAGACTTGGATTACATATGAAATTTTCAGATCACAGAAATAAAAGGGTCATCTAGTCCCACCCCTTCATTTTATAGATGAGGAGATAGTGGTCCAGTGAGGTGAAATAACTTGTCCAGCTTTACAGAGGAAGTAAGTGGCAAAGCCAGGATTCAAACTCAGATCTATGGCTATAAGTTCAGAGTTCTATGTGTAGTAGCCTTCTTATGCTCCACACTGCCTTCTGCATAGGTTTGCTGTCAGGGAAATGATTTGAAAATTTTAAAGTGGTATAGAAAAGTGGGGCAGGTAGGTGGCACAGTGGATAGAGTAGTGAACCTGGAATCAGGAAGGGCCATCTTACTGAGTCCAAGTCTGGCCTCAGACACATCATAGTTGTGTGACCCTGGGCAAGTCACTTAACCCTGTTTACCTCAGTTTCTCATCTGTAAAATGAACTATAGAAGTAAATGGCAAACCACTTAGTATCTTTGCAAAGAAAACCTTAAATGGGGTCATCAAGAGTTGGGCATGACTGAAAAGACTAAACAACAACATAGAAAAGTGAGGTGTTGTTATTTTTCCACACTGCCTCTCTAATGATAATTATGGATTCCTTACCAATGCTGGCAGCCAGAAAAAGTCAATGAGGCATGAAGCTGGAGTCTGAGAAATGATATCTAAAGCAAGTGACTCCACAGTCCAGAAACACAAACTTGTATTAGGGAGTTTTGTGTAAGAGGGGAGCAGAAGGGTCAAAGTCAAGGGTCATCTAGGTGAGTGAGACAATGTAGCCAGAAATGGAGGCACTGGACCCTGTGAATGAGTGGGACGGCAGAAATAAAGCATAACCTAGGATCAGAGAGCGGGTCAAACTTGTTCCTGCAGAGGAAGAGCAAGGTAGTAAGTTAGAGATGAGCTTTGTATGGTGATGGGGGTTCTAGGAGAACACACTTTTTTTAATATGTAATTTATTTATTTTTTAGTTCTTAATATTCACTTCCACAAGAATTTGAATTCAGAGTTTCCTCCTCATCTTTCCCCACCAACTACTCCAGGACAGCATGCACCCCATCCACCCCTTTCTCCAGTCTGTCATCCCTTCTATTACCCACCCTTCTTCCATCCCCCTTCCCTTCTATTTTCCTGTAGGGCAAAATAGATTTATATACTCCATTGCCTATATAGCTTCATTTCCACTTGCATGCTAAAACAATTTTTAACATTCATTCTTAAAGCTTTGAGTTCCATATTCTCTCCCTCCCTCCCCACACATCTTCAAGGAGAAAACAAGCAATTCAATATAGGTCATACATGTGAAGCAATGCAAAGTTCCTCCAAGGTAGCACAATCAGGGTAAACTCCTCTCCTGGCCTGCACTCTGGTCTGGTAGCAACCACAAGCACTGTTTTGTGCCCAGGATCTGTGAGTAGGATTCCCTCTCCAGAGCCTGTACCAGCTCCATCATGCCAGTGCTTCTTCTCATCCCAGGAGCGTCACTAGGGACTAAAATGCAGATTGACTGCTCAATTTCCCATGGGTCTTTAGGCTGAGGGCTTGAGCAGCGAGATGGTGCAGTGGATAGAGCACTGGGCCTGGAATCAGGAAGATCTGAGTTCAAATGTGGCCTCAGATACTTACTAGTTGTACCCACTTAACCCTTGTTTGTTGATTCAGTGGATCCCTACTACCCACATTATTTATTCTAAATAATAATCACAGTGCCTTTGACTGAAAATAGGGTTTTATGAAGGTCTCATTTCTGTACCACCTAAGAAGATGGACCTTCTTGATTGTTCTGCTAACACCTGACCTGTTGTTCTGCAAAGCCAGAAGTTCCCTATACCAAGGAAATCACAGGACTTTTATGAAAGAAAGGAAGGAAGGAAGGAAGGAAGAAAAGAAGGAAGGAAAGGGAGAAAGAAAGAAATAGCAGCAGTGGTTAATATGTCAGTGGGCTTATTATGTTGGTAAGTTTGTGGATCTTGTACAATTTATATCCTAATTCCTGTAAGTGAATGAGAGGGGGCTTACTTAGTCATTCATTTTTCCAGATGGCACCAGACTGAAGCATACATGTCACTAAATTTAGATGAGGAATTAACCCTCTTCAGCTGAAACTACAGAAGGTCTTCAGCTGAGTCAATATCTGTAATAGAGAGTCAAGAAGATCATAGGAAGGTGTGGGGGAAGAAACTTTCTGCTGGGGGCATGTGATCTCAGAGATGGCTTAATTTAGCTTATAGGTTTTGTGTGGGTGCTAACGCTACTCTGAACCCTCTCAGCCAGCGCAGGATCTGTGCCCCCACAGCCTGATTAGAACCAGTGTATGCAGACATGCAAGAGCCATCAGATGGAACTGGGACCATCACCTCAGCCTATTTCCTTCTCATCAGCTCTTTGGGCTCACAAACCAAGGAGATCAAATAATGGAACCCCGTGCATCTATGTGCCTACAATAAAATTGCCTTTTTTTCTACTGTTAATAGGAACTGCCCTCAAGGGGTTTATATTCTAGTGAGAGAAATAACATGTATATAGATAAGTAAATATGAATGCATTTGCTTTGCATATTACAATGTAAATGCAAACTTAGAGCACTAACCAGGGATTAAGCAAGGATAGCCTTCAGAGGAAGTAGCATTTAAGCTGAAACTTAAATTCTAAGAGACAGAAATGAGATGAAATTGCATTTCTGGCATGGGGACAACTTGTGCAAAACCAGAGACCAGATATGAAATATAATAAATAGGGAACAGTAAATAAGCTATTTAGGCTGGAATATGGAATGTATGAAGGGGATCATGTGAAATAAGTCTGGAAAGATGTGAAACCAAAGAGAGAAGATTTGTGAAGATTTTAAATAACAAAGAGAGAAGATTGTATTTACCCTAGAAATAACAAGGGCTGGGAGCTAGATGGCATAGGTGGTATAGTAGATAGAGCATTGGACCTGGAGTCAGGATGATCTGAGTTCAAATGCAACCTCAGGCACTTACTAGCTGTGTAACCATAGGCAAGTCACTTAAGCCTTATTTGCCTCAGTTCCCCATATGTAATATGGGGAAACCCTGGAGAAGGCAATGGCAAACTTTGCCAAGAAAACCTTACGGAATGTCCATGGGGTCATGTAGAGTCACACATCACTGAACAACAACATGAGACTACTGAAGCTTTGTAAGCACTGGAGTGATGTGCTCATAACCTTGGCAGTGGCCTACAGGATAGACTGAAAAGGGAGGAGGTATCAGGGACACCATTTAGGAGACCAATGAAATTTTCTGGCAAATGGTGATGACATAAGAGGATAGCTGGGTCAGTAGAAAGGAGACAATAGAGAGGAGACATATTATAGAGACAAAAATGACCAAATCTGGCATGGGGAATGTGACAGCAACACTGCAAACCCAGGTGACTAGGAGGGCAGTGCCATCTTTGACAGAAATAGGGAGGTTTAGAAGAGCATTTGGAAACACAGTGAACTTTGTTTTGATCATGTCAAGTGCAGAGGAGAGATGATGAGGAAAGTGTTAAATTGCAGTAATTACTCTTCACCTTAGGTGGTAAACTGAGCTGTTTCTGTGCTGCTAAAGTCCTAGAAGTCCTGTCACTGATTCTGTATATTCTGGTGCCCTGGGGAAAGGTGTCTGTCATCCTGCTTATCCTTTAGTGGCTCTGCCCAGAGACCCCAGGCAGTTTGGGTGAGGTCAAACAGGTGGTACTGAGGCAAGGCTGTATTTTAACCCACAGCTCCATGGCTAATTCCTGTAATAAGAGCTGGAATGGCTCTCAGTAAAGAGGAGAAATCCAAGCAAGATCAGGGCATTTACAATGGCAAGTGACTCTCTGTATCTGCTTACATAGACATGCACACATACATATGTGCACACATACATATATGCATATGTACAAATATACATGCAATCATGCCTGCCACATCTACATGCAAGTGGCTCTCTATGTCCATGTATGTATGTGTATACACATATACATGTGTGTATGTATATATACATATAGTCTGGTATACATATCACATATATGTCACATCCATATGCATATGTGATAAAAACAAAAACATGCAATATACAAATGTATGTACATAAACACATATAAATATGTAAACATATAACCAAATGCATATGTTACATGTCATCTTACATAGGACAAGATATATACAATTTATCATATATACACACAATACACACAAACATATAACCTAATCATACACATGTCACATATGTTTATCTGTATAAGGTAAAAAGAATACTATACATAATTTCACATATATTCATAATACATATTCTTACATATAACATCTATATATGTATATGTAACATCTGTATGTCTATATAAGAAAATAAATGCAATGTTATACAATACAAAATTTGTCATACAGTCGTATACATATACATACACAGGTCCCAGTATACAAACAAAAATGTATGTGTTTGTATACATTGTGCATGTGACAAATTGTATAATTTATATACCACGTATATTTTGACATATAGGTTTTACATATAAAGCCAGATCTTCCTGACTCCAGGTCTAGTGCTCTATCCACTGTGTCACCTAGCTGCCCCCCAAAATGTGTATGTATGTATACATACATACATGTACACATCTGCACACACGTGTGTACACACATATATGTACATGTGGCCATACGTACTCACAGAGACATGTGTATATGGGATAGGCAGCTAGTTGATACAGTGGATAGAGTGTCAGGCCTACAGTAAGGAATACTCATCTTCATGAGTTCAAATTCAGCTTCAGACACTAACTGTATGACCCTGGACAAGTCACTTAACCCTGTTTGCCTCAGTCTCTCATCTGTAAAATGAGCTGGAGAAGGAAATGACAAACCATTCCAGGACCTTCACCAAGAAAGTTCTAAATGGAGTCACAAAGAGTTGGACACAACAGAAAAATGACTCAAAGACAACTAATATATATGTACATATGTGTGTCTCTAGCTCTGTTGATAGATAGATAGATAGAGAGATAGACAGACAGACAGATAGATAGATAGATAGACAGACAGACAGACAGACAGATAGATAGACAGACAGACAGACATTCAGACAGACAGACAGACAGACAGATAGACAGACAGACAGACAGACAGACAGATAGATAGATAGACAGACAGACAGACAGACAGACAGATAGATAGATAGACAGACAGACAGACAGATAGATAGACAGACAGACAGACAGACATTCAGACAGACAGACAGACAGACAGATAGATAGATAGAGAGAGAGAGAGACAGACAGACAGACAGACAGACAGATAGATAGATAGATAGACAGACAGACAGACAGACAGACAGACAGATAGACAGACAGACAGACAGACAGACAGACAGATAATGTCCAAAGTGAAAGGCTAACACTTGCCAACATTGTGAGGTTTTCCCCAATGCCTCTTCTGCACTCCTATGCTGCTTGTTGCTCTGTGACAGCTGTGCCCACACATTGCTCCCCACCTCCCCAAAATGCTTCAGTAAAGGACTCCATGAAGGTATTCCTGATTTTTCTCTCTCTCACCACACCTCCTTTTCAAAAAGGAAGTCTTGTGCCCTAATTCCAGTCAGTGCCTTCTTGGTAACTTCTAGTCTGAGACTTTGAGAGGTGCCTAGAACAGGGGTATCAAATCCAAATAGAAAACGGGGACACTAAGCCATGCTAAAGGATCCCTGAAGTTCACATATTGTCTTAGAAAATCACCTTTGGCCACTATGGTCTATTGCATTTTGTTTATTTTGCTTTATTTACTGCTTTGTTGATGTCTTTTTTTTTTTTTTTGCCCCAGTAATATCCTATCCATTGGCTATTGTTCCTTCCCTCATAATAAATAGAAATATTTAAATAGATCCAATTGTCACAATTATTGTGTCTGACAGCATTTGACACATTTCAAACCAGCAGCCCCTCACCCTTCTGCTTAGAGGAAGGAGAGGTGTTTCATTAATGCATACTTATATTGGTTAAGTGACCATGGACAAATCACTTCATCTTTCTGTACCTAACTGTCCAACTTTTTGTTGATGCTGTTCAGTTGTTTTGCAGTCATGAGCAACTATTTGCAACCTCATCTGGGGTTTTCTTGGTAAAGATACTGGAGTGCCATTTCTGTCTCCAGCTCATTTTGTTTTATTTTTTTATTTAAATTTAAATTTTCAACATTCATTTCCACAAAATTTTGGGTTCCACATTTTCTCCCCATTTCTCCCCTCCCCCCACCCCAAAACACTGAGCATTCTAATTATCCCTATCACAAATCTGCCCTCCTTTCTAACATTCCTCCCTTCCCTAACCCTATCTTCTCTTTTGTCCTGTAGGGCAAGATAACTTTCTATACCCCATTACCTGTATTTCTCATTTCATAGTTATATGCAAGAACAACACTTGACAGTTGTTCCTAAAACTCTGAGTTCCAACTTCTTTTCCTCCCTCCCTCCCCACCCCTTCTCTTTGAAAGACAAACAATTCAATATAGACCATATCTGTGTAGTTTTGCAAATGACTTCCATAATAGTTGTGTTGTGTAAGACTAACTATATTTCCCTCCATCCTATCCTGCCCCTCATTACTTCTATTCTCTCTTTTGATCCTGTCCCTCCCCATGAGTGTCTACCTCAAATTTCTCCCTCCTCCCCATGCCCTCCCTTCCACCATCCCCCCCACCCTGCTTATCCCCTTATCCCCCACTTTCCTGTATTGTAAGATAGGTTTTCATACCAAAATGAGTATGCATTGTATTCCTTCCTTTAGTAGAATGTGATGAGAGTAAGCTTCATATTTTTTCTCTCACCTCCCCTCTTTATCCCTCCACTAATAAGTCTTTTGCTTGCCTCTTTTATGAGAGATGATTTGCCCCATTCTATTTCTCCCTTTCTCCTCCCAATATATTTCTCTCTCACTGCTTGATTTCATTTTTTTAAGATATGATCCCATCCTCTTCAATTCACTCTGTGCACTCTGTCTCTATGTGTGTTCTCTTCATTCTTGTGTTTGAAAGTCAAATTTTCTTTTCAGCTCTGGTCTTTTCATCAAGTGCTTGAAAGTCCTCTATCTCATTGAAAGACCAATTTTTCCCCTGAAGTATTATACTCAGTTTTGCTGGGTAGGTGATTCTTGGTTTTAGTCTTAGTTCCTTTGATTATCATATCACATTGATATGATTGAATATCATATTCCATGCCCTTCGATCCCTTAATGTAGAAGCTGCTAGATCCTGTGTTATCCTGATTGTATTTCCACAATACTTGAATTGTTTCTTTCTAGCTGCTTGCAGTATTTTTTCCTTGACCTGGGAACTTGGAATTTGGCCACAATGTTCCTAGGAGTTTCTCTTTTTGGATCTCTTTCAGGAGGTGATCAGTGGATTATTTCAATATTTATTCTCCCCCCTGGTTCTAGAATATCAGGACAGTTTTCCTTGATAATTTCATCAAAGACAATATCTAGGCTCTTTTTTTGATCATGGCTTTCAGGTAGACCCATAATTTTTAAGTTGTCTCTCCTGGATCTATTTTCCAGGTCAGTTGTCTTTCCAGTGAGATACTTCACATTATCTTCCATTTTTTCATTCTTTTGGTTTTGTTTTGTGATTTCTTGTTTTCTCATAAAGTCATTAGCCTCCATCTGTTCCATTCTAATTTTGAAAGAACTATTATTTTCAGTGAGCTTTGAACCTCCTTTTCCATTTGGCTAATTCTGCTTTTTAAGCATTCTTCTCCTCATTGGCTTTTTGAACCTCTTTGGCCAATTGAATTAGCCTATTTTTCAAGGTGTTATTTTCTTCAGCATTTTTTGGGTTTCCTTTAGCAAGGTGTTGACCTGCTTTTCATGCTTTTCTTGCATCTCTCTTATTTCTCTTCCCAATTTTTCCTCCTCTTCTCTTACTTGATTTTCAAAATCCGTTTTGAGCTCTTCCATGGCCTGAGCCCATTGAATATTTATTTTGGATGTTTGGAATACAGAAGCCTTGACTTTTATGTCTTTTCCTGATGGTAAGCATTGTTCTTCCTCATCTGAAAGGATGCGAGAAGATATCTGTTCACCAAGAAAGTAACCTTCTATAGTCTTATTTTTTCCCCTTTTTTGGGCATTTTCCCAACCAGTTACTTGACTTATGAGTCCTTTATCAAAAATAGGGTACACTCTTGGAATCTGTAAGATCTCAGTTCCTCCAAGGTGGCACAATCAAGCTTGTACACTGGTCTGGGAGGAGATGGAGATTTTTGTGCCCAGAATCTTAGCAGTTTTCTCTCCACCTGTATTTTTACTTATTTTATTCAATGTTTCCCAATTATGTTTTAATCTGGTTCAGCTTTGGTGGGTTTGATACTCCAGGCCTAGAGCACTGAGAGATTACATGGCCTTCCCAGGGTCACATCCATCAGAGGCTGGACCTGGGCCCAGGTTATTTTTGCTTTAAGGGCTGTTCTCCATTCCTTATACCATGCTTGTTTTAAACTATTTTAGCTAAGAGAATAATGGTTTATGGTGCCACTCTCTTAGATAAGAATGTACACAGGAGTGATCTCAATGCCCAAAGGATTGGGCCACGTGTGTGATAGGACATTGGTGGCAGAGAAGATATTTTGGGGAGGGGGGGTTTTCCTACTTCACCTGCAAAGTAGAGCAGCCCTGAGCATAAAGACTCATCACTTTACCCATCTCTTCTCCTTTTTGTTTCTAGTAAGGTTCAACTTACTACATGTTAGTATCTTGCTTTAGCATTTTTTAAAGTCATTTTCAGTGAAAATTCAAATTCAGTTTCCTAGACATTCATTTCTTCTTTCAAAATTCTGTCCTTACAACATGTAAATGTATAGTCTTGGGGCAAGAGATTCTTGGCTTTTGTAGCACCACAGTATGAGGTGCCATATTACATGGAGAGCTGACCATGGCGATTTTTTTTTTAGTATTGATGCTTGTTTTCAAAGGCCCTCTGGCACATTTTTTTCCCTTTTTCCATAGCCTTCTTCCCTTTTGGTACCCATACCACTAAAGACAATGCTTTCCCCCCCTTTTTAGAGGGGGGGCTTATTTTGCTGAGAAATACATATTACTATATATAGAAAATACTAAATGCTAAATTAGATAGAGAACTGAGATGAGTCAGGAAATCCTGTGTTCAAGTTTCTCAGAAAGTGACTTAACTTCTCAGTGTTTCAGGCAACTGTTTTATATACTAAACTACAGGAAAGGTACAGTTGGTCTTTATGGGCAAAGGAAATTCCTCTCCAGGGATTCTCTAAGCCAAGAGAAAAACTGAGCTGCGACTCTCTCATATGCGTGTTTGTGGGTATGTGTACATACATTTATAGTTAACATTTATATAGCAGTTACTATGTGACAGGCTAAACACTTTACCCTGCAAAGTAGGTGCTATTACTATTCTCATTTTACAGATGAGGAAACTGAGGTAAACAGAGGGTGAGTGACTTGCTCAGGGTCACGCAACTAGTTAGTATCTGGGGGGGTCATATTTGTCTTTAGGTCTTTCTCAGCACTCGATCCGCTGTGCCCTTGATCCCCCACCCCATCCCAAACTCCTCCTTACTTCCAACTGGATCGGTGGTGTCAAACTCAGATAGAAACAGATCCCTGGGAGCAGCATTGTCCTAAGTCATATGGATTTAGATGACCACAAATTCACATTATTTATATTGTATTGCATTTTTATTTCTTTTGTTAAATGTTTTCCATTTATATATTAATGTGGCTTGGACCATATTTAGGAGTTTTACTGGTCAACAAGCAGGGAGTTCCTTGCTTCCCACTTTCATCATTCCCCTTTCCACTTCCTTCAGCTTCAATCTTTGCTGATGCTTTCCCCAATGTCTCTTAATTCCAGGCACATACACATATGTATATACATATATGTATATATACACATAAGTATATTGCAATGCACATTCACATATTGCTATATGTGTATGTATATGTATCTATATATTCCTAAGTATGTATATATTTTGTATATAAATATATATAGATAGATACACATATATACATATGGTATAGTCAGTTCTACTATAACAGGACATATGTGTTCCCAAAAAGCACTGTGGTGTGCAAACTCATGCAATAAAAACCAGAGGGTTCATGGGGAAAAATGTGTTTTGATATAAATGAAGAAAATTTCCACGAGATTTTAAACTAGCTTTTTAAGGTATTTTTTAAAGGAGTCATATAACTTGATGTCATTCATATACACCCAGTTATTAAAAGCATGTTCTGGTTCAACTCTTCCTTTGACTTGAAAGCCATATTCATTTCTCTTCAAAAGTGATGACAATGAACTTAGTGCTAGGCAGAACTATTAAGCGCTTTGCCTTAGTAATGCCATATTTTGAATCAATTGTTCTTGACATTTTTATGCTAGTGGCATGTTTTACACAAAGTACAATTTTCTACGTGGGCATCAAGCACTTTAAATATTCTCATTATATTCAGATCCATTTCTATATCTGTAGTGCATGACATTATTATTATTTAATGGAAGAGGCTTGCATGATTTATTAACATCTCAAAGCAAATTTACAAGCATGTGTTATGAGGCAGTGTCACATGAGGATAGAAATCTTGGCAAAGAGTTAGGAAAATTTGGGATCAAATCCCTCTTCTGACATATACTGGCATTTGGACCCCACTCACTTAACTTCTCAGTGGTTCAGAGCAACTCCCAAAGATTATGAGTTGCACAGAAGGTGTCAACCTGCATTGGGAGAGGGAGTTTCCTCACCTGGGAGTTCCATAGATCAGTGAAATCACAGGACCAGTCCCTACTCCCCACATAAATTCGCATCCTATATTTATCTCAAAAGGGGTTTCAAAGCACTTCGCAAACTATAGTATCCAGTTGTTTAGTCATTTTTTTTTAGTCATGTCTGACCCTTTATGATCTCGTTTGGGATTTTCTTGGCGATGGTTTGCCATGTCCTTCTCCAGCTCATTTTATAGACGAGGAAACTGAGGGAAACAGGGTTAAGTGACTTGTCCAGAACCATAAATATCTGAGGTTGGATTTGAACTCAGGAAGATGAGTCTTCCTAACTGCAGACCTGGTGCTCTCTGCATGATGGTGCCACCTAGCTGTCCATATTATCCTAGGCTGCTCCAATAGACTGAATCTGTAGTACTCCTTGACTACTCTTGACCACATGATGAAGGCCTAGGTGGTCTGTTGCTTTGTGAGCCTCGTGGCTGCTCTTTTTTCATTTTGTGACAATGCTGGGTTGGGTCTGGTAGAATTGGGTGTGTTTCAATTCTAAGCTGCTATTTCTATTAGTCATTCGGGGTTTGGTCATGAAGTCTGCCTGGCAGATTGAACCCAGGAGCCTAGTCAATGTATGATGACAATCATGAACAGCTTGGATGGCTTTTGGACCTTAGAAATATAAAATGAATAAAAATAAAGAGACTTACTTTTATTAGAAAATATTTAGAAACTACAGTATGTGAGGCCAGAGGGTCATAGAAATAAGTGAGTAGAAAAAAAAATAAAATTTGCTTTGTCACCAGTTGACTCACTGGTCAGATGGAAAGAGAACTGGATGAAAAATCTGGAGACCTAAGGTTGAACCCCATCTCCATCATGGAGTTGTTTTACCTTGGGTAAGTCACTTAAGTTTCATTTTAACTTCATCTATAACCACAAGCAGATTGGACTGGATAAACTTTGTTGTTCCTTGTAGCCCTGAAATTCTGTTAAAAAATGAATAAAATGTTGTGCCCAAATCTTCATGACTCCACTTGGGGTTTACTTGGTAAAGATGCTGGATTGGTTTGCCATTTCCTTCTCCAGCTCATTTTACAGATGAGGAAACTGAGGAAACAAGGTTAAGTCACTTGCCCAGGGGTCACACAGCTAATAAGTGTCTGAGGCCAGATTTGAACTTAGGAATATAAGTCATCTTGAATCTAGGGCCAGTACTCTATCTACCTTACCACTAGGCAACTTTATTTATATAAGGCAATTCTTACATACTATCAAGTGAAAATGAAGAGAATGACAGAATCAAGTGAGTGAAACAGATTTCTTTGCCATTCATTGACAGAGCACAAAACACTGAATTAAAAAACAAAACATCCAGATTCTAGTCACAGTTTTGCCTCTCAGTTGTGGTATGATCTTCAATAAGTCACTACCCTAAGCATAACCAAGAAAACAATATAGATATGGACAACAGTAGCATAAGCAGGAAAAACACCCACACAATAACTGAAAATGAATGCTGCAAATTATGAAGAACAAACAATCCCAAAGAAGATATATGAGAAAGACACCCAACTCCTGTCTTTGCAGAGAGAGGGGAGTCTATGGGTACAGAATGCTGCATGTAAAGTCATTAAATATACACAATATATTAGATAATAAATAATATGTATTATATATGTATACAAACAGTTTTTCTTGTCTTTCCTCTGCCTTTTTTCCTTCATCTTTTTGTTTTATTTTGCTTTAAAACATAGCTCTCTGGAAGGAGAGGGGCAAGAGAAACATAAGGGAAAATTTAAATGATGTAAAAATAACAGATATCAATGATTTTTTTTAAAGTAACCTTCCTTTGCCTTTGTTTCTGGTCTTTAGAATAAGGAGTTCTATTTTGAACCAAATTATCTTGAACATTCTTTGGTTCCATGACTCAACTAGTCAGTAAGGGCTGATGTCTTCCTGAAGGTCAGAGATGTGCAGGACAATGTTGAATTAAGAGTGATTTTAGGTTCCAAATTTGCTGGTTAATTGTGGGAGTAAAATGTCTATTAATTTAATCCCCACTCCTTCTTAAGTGTTTCACTTCAGACCACAGAGGTTTATCCGTTATAATGGGTCTGGTCTTGAATGAATAAAAATAACCCTAGCTGTTTCATTTAGAAACAGATTTCTGTGTGTGCAAATTTATTTTTCCCCCCACTGCGGCAAATGTAATGGCATTCTTTTGTCTGTGGGTGGATTCATTTCCCTGGCCTGGCCTGCATGTGGAGTACAGATTTTTCCTTTTTTCCTTTATAAGGCTGGGATGCATCTTTCTGGGCTGTCTATTTGCAAGCCTGCTTCTTTCTTCCTACCAACTCAACCTTCTCTTCTTTCACCTCAAAGCCTTTACAGCTTTTCTAACTAAACAAAGCTACTTACTGTGTTTCTTACCTCCTACTTTTTCTTTGTCCACTTAGAAAGGCAAAAATCTGTTTTCAGCGAAAGGAAGGAAATTCTCTAGTCTTTTCAATCATCTCTATCTCCTTTACCCAGAGCACTTCTTTGTTGAAGCTATATGGAGCCCTTCCTTGGGGATGAGCATTGGACGTTACTCAAGATGACATTTTGCCTGGGTCTCACTGTTTTCCTTCAGCTAGTTAAGATGTATTACCTTTGCTCCATAACTAAGAGAGTATTGGACTAAGTGTCAGAAGACCTAGGTTCTGTTCTCAATACCTATGTGACCTTGTGCTTTTAACTTTTTAACTGTTTTGTGAGCCTCCTGGCTGCTCTTTATCTGTAAACCAGGAGAATAATATCTACCTTTCCAACCTCATGGGAATGTTGTCATGCTCACATGAGATCGTGCATGTAAAAGTGCCTTCTAAAAGCTGCAAATGGCAGTTTTAAAGGGGTGAAAAGGATTCTTTTAGGATTCTTTTGACAATTTTATCCAATCCACTACTCTCCCTCTCTTTTTCAAGTCTTAGTGTATAATGATAGTCAGTAGAGTCTTAAAACTAAAAGGATCTCTAGAAACCATTTTGTCTAGTTTCATTTTTATGGATGAGAAAACTGAAGTCCACATAAGTGAAATAATTTTTTTGAGTGCTACAAATTACTGGTAGAATCAAGGCTAGTATCCAGATCTACTGATATCTAGTCTACCACTGTTTGTACTCTATAGGCTTTGAATTAATATTCTTAGGGAATGCTTGTTCACCTAGTACTCTTTGGAAACAGACTTTTCTTGTACAGAAAATCAGTCACACTTTTTTAATGAGTACCCACAGGGGCCTTAGCATTGTAGAGAGAGCTGGGATACATATTAAAGAACAGGAAGGATCCTGGCCCCTGAGAGGCTCACTTTTTATAAGAGCATACAAGACAGACAGGGAAACAGTAGGACACATGAATCAACAGAATTAAATCTTAAAAGTTTACTACGAATAGGTCAGAAGAGATTGAAAGCTTATAGGATAATATAATGTCAAAGACAGAAGAGAGCTGAGAGATCATCTATCTACTCTCAATTCATTTTATAGAGGAGAAAAGTCAGACACTAAGATGATTATCGTAAAGCACAGAACTGATCATGTTACAATTTTACCCTCTCTCCTTCACTAATTAAATTCCAGTAGCTCCCTATTACTTTTAGGATCAAATATAAACTCTTCTAATTGACATTTAAGGGTAGCTAGGTTCTTGATTTCAAATCTAGCCTCAGACACTGGCTATGTGATCTTGGGCAAGTCACTTACTCCTTTGTACCTCAGTTTCCTCCTCTGTAAAATGAACTGGAGAAGGAAATGACAAACCATTCCAGTATCTTTGCCAAGAAAATCCCAAATGGGATCACAGAGAGTTGGACACAACTGAACAACACCAACCTTCCAGGGTGGTTGTAAAGACAAAATGAGAAAATAATTATAAATGCTTAATGCTAACCATCATAGTTATTATTACAATTAATAATAATAATTAACTGTGGCCCTGTTCATAGTTATGTCAGCTCTGAGGAGTGATAAACCCTTACTTTTCTTTGCCAAACAAGAAAACACCCTAAACCCCAGGTATTAGGAGATAAGCATTCTATTTCTATCTGTTTCATACTGGCCTGCAAATCTTTGTATCTCAAGTTGTTTCTTCTCAAGTAGGGATAATTTGGGAGTGGATTGGCTCTGTACTGAGAGTTTAGTGATGTGGGGTGAGCTCCACTAATGTGCAATAGTAGTTCTTCCTGCTTTGTAGCCTTAGGGAGTTTTCTAAGGCGTAGACCGTTTAAAGGACTTGCTCACAGGCACATAGCAAATATGTTAGAGACAACTGAAACCTAGATCTTCATGACTTGAGGGCCTTTCACTCTTTCAGTTTTTCAGCCATTAGGCCAAGCTGATTTTCTAGGGATAATTAGCCCCACTCTATATAAATCACCTGATAGCTAAGTGGTGCAGAGGATAGAGGGCCAGGCCTGGAGTCAGGAAAAACTGAGTTCAAATCTGTCCTCAGACACTTACTAGCTGTGTGACCATGGGCAAGTCACTTCATCCTGTTTGTTTCAGTTTTCTCATCTGGATGAGTTGGAGAGGGAAATGGCAAACCACTCCAGTGTCTTTGCCAAGAAAACCTCAAATAGGGTCATGAAACATCAGATACGACTAAATAACAACAATGTAGATCATGCCTTTGCTCAGCATGACCTACATTCTTTTGTAATTATTCTGTGCAGATTTTTCTTGTGTTTCTTAATCTGGCATTTTACAGTTGGCAAGACCCATGAATTGTGCAAGAGTTTGCCTCTGAGGCTTATACTGACTCCGTGAAATTCTGTCATTCTATAGTAACCATTCTCATACTGTCTTGTGTCCAGGCCAATATCCTTTAATATATTTTTAGTTTTATAAATCTGTTTTCAGACACTGAATTAATTCTATATATGTCTCATTTTCCATGAGATGCACACTCAAGGACTAGTCTTCTATTTTGAATCCAGAAAACAGAACTGAGAACAACAGAGGAAGTTACAGAGAAACAGCTTTAGGTCTCACGTAAGGGGAAAAAAAAAAGCTCTCAAGTATAGTGATTGTTATGCAACCTGCTAGAAGAAGAGGAACCTATAACTTCCTCCAGCTATTCTGGCTACAACACCTCCAAATCTGTTGAAGGCCAGGCAGAGGTGTTAGCCCTAGCTCCAGCTGGCTTGCTTGTGAGTGCCAAAAGTCAAATTTTCAATGTAGCATTCATCGGTAAATCTTACAAACTGGACTTGATTTATTATTTTGTCGATTGTCTAGACGTAAAAATGCTAATGCAGATTAGATTTAAAAGTGTGTGTGTGTTTTTCCTACAATCTTTTTGTTAAACATTTATTAGCACACTCCTGAGACCAGAGTTGCTAGGATCTTTTTACATCTTCATGATAGTGTAACTACAAAGCTAAACCTCACGAAGCAATTACCCAATTTTGTTCTAGTGACAGTCCTATTTAGTGGGGAAATATCAGGTATACATAATGCAGAGAAAATTATGAAAAGAGTAATAAATATGTATGTGTGTACGTATATAAATTATTTCTGCTTAATGAATAATATAAATTTAACAATAATCCTAAATACATAAAATAAAGAATTTTTCTAGTACCTAGGTTTTCAATGGACTATAATTGATACTTTTCCTAAATTCTACCAGACTGGATGTGAGAATACATGAACTTTCCAATTCCTAAATGGCAGAGAGAAGAAAGAGAAAAGAGGTGAAAAGAAGAAAGGGACAATCTTCTGCTCTCCACTCTTTCCTGTAGAAAGACAGCCTTCTAGTCACCCCTGCATAAAGGGAGGTTGGAGGTATCTTCCTTGGACTTCCTACTATTTGACAGAGAAAAAATCCAGGAGAGAAAAGCCATGTCAGTCTTCTTTGGACTCACCAGAAAGGAAGAAAGAGAAAGGAAGAAAAAATTCATAGAAGTAACCGATCTTATAACCACTCAGATGGGAAAGAACAAGACAAAGTACAGAGCCCAAAACCAGAGTCCCAGCCAGCTATTTCTGATGAAACGAGTACTCATGTTTTCAGTCAGGTGCCCTCAGCCTATCAAGAAGCATTTATTAAGAGGGCTTACTGTGTGCCAGGCATTGTGCCAACCACTGGGAATCAAAGAAAAGCAAAAAACAAGGTCCCTGCCCTCAAGGAGCTTACATTCTAATGGGGGAAACAACACGAAAACAATTTTGTACATGTAAGATAGATACAGTGTGAACAAAAGGTAATATTAAAGGGTTAGGGTTAGGGTTAGGGTTAGAATTGAGCGCATTTAGAATCGAGGGTTAGGATTGAATCGAATGCATTTTAGGGGTAGGGTTAGGGTTAGGGTTAGGGTTAGAATCGAGTGCATTTAAGGTTAGGGTTAGGGTTAGAATTGAGTGCACATTTTTAGGGTTAGGGTTAGGGTTAGTGTTAGAATTGAGCGCATTTAGAATTGAGGGTTAGAATTGAATCGAGTGCATTTTAGGGTTAGGGTTAGGGTTAGGGTTAGAATCGAGTGCATTTAGGGTTAGAATTAAGTGCATTTAGGGTTAGGGTTAGGGTTAGGGTAGGTTTGGGTTAGGTTAGGGTTAGAATCGAGAGTACATTTAGGGTTAGAATCGAGGAGTTAGGGTTAGGGTTAGGGTTAGAATCGAGTGCATTTAGGATTAGGGTGAGGGTTAGAATCGAGGGTTAGGGTTAGAGTGCATTTAGGGTTAGGGTTAGGGTTAGGGTTAGGATTAGGGTTTAGGGTTAGGGTTATGGTTAGGGTTAGGGTTAGGTTAGGGTTAGGGTTAGGGGTAGGGGTAGGGGTAGGGTTAAGGTTTGGGTTAGGGTTAGGGTTAGAATCACATTTAGGGTAAGGGTTAAGGTTAGGGTTAGGGTTAGGGTTAGAATCGATTTAGGGTTAGGGTTAGGGTTAGGGTTAGAATCGAGTGCATTTAGGGTTAGAATCGAATCGAGTGCATTTAGGGTTAGGGTTAGGGTTAGGGTTAGGGTTTGGGTAAGGGTTAGAATCGAGTGCATTTAGGGTTAGGGTGAGGGTTAGGGTTAGGGTTAGAGTGCATTTAGGGTTAGGGTTAGGGTTAGGGTTAAGGTTATAATCGAGGTTTAGGGTTATAATCGAGGTTTAGGGTTAGAATTGAGCGCATTTAGGGTTAGGGTTAGAATCGTGTGCATTTCAGGGTTAGGGTTAGGGTTAGGGTTAAGGTTAGGGTTAGGGTTAGGGTTAGAATCGAGTGCATTTAGGGTTAGAATCGAATCGAGTGCATTTAGGGTTAGGGTTAGGGTTAGGGTTAGGGTTTAGGGTTAGGGTTAGGGTTAGAGTTTAGGGTTAGGGTTAGGGTTGGGCTTAGGGTTAGGGTTAGGGTTAGGGTTAGGGTTAGAATCGAGTGCATTTAGGGTTAGGGTTCGGGTTAGAATCGAGTGCACATGTTTAGGGTTAGGGCTAGGGTTAGGGTTAGGGTTAGGGTTAGGGTTAAGATTAGTGTTAGAATTGAGAGCATTTAGGGTTAGGGTTAGGGTTAGTGTTAGAATTGAGCGCATTTAGGGTTAGGGTTAGGGTTGGCGTTAGGGTTAGGTTTAGAATCGAGGGTTAGGGTTAGGCTTAGGGCTAGGGTTAGGGTTAGGGTTAGGGTTCGGGTTAGGGTTCCGTTTACGGTTAGGGTTAGGGTTAGGTTTACGGTTAGGCTTGGATTTAGGGTTAGGGTTAGGGTTAGGGTTAGGGTTTAGGGTTAGGCTTAGGGTTAGGATAGTGTTAGGGTTAGGGTTAGGGTTAGGGGTAGTGGTAGGGTTAGGGTTTGGGTTAGGGTTAGGGTTAGTGTTAGAATTGAGCGCATTTAGAATCGAGGGTTAGAATCAAATCGAGTGCATTTCAGGGTTAGGGTTAGGGTTAGGGTTAGAATTGAGTGCATTTAGGGTTAGGGTTAGGGTAGGTTTGGGTTAGGGTTAGGGTTAGAATCGAGAGTGCATTTAGAGTTAGAATAGAGGAGTTAGGGTTAGGGTTAGGGTTAGGGTTAGAATCGAGTGTATTTAGGGTTAGGGTTAGGGTTAGGGTTAGTGTTAGAATTGAGCGCATTTAGGGTTAGGGTTAGGGTTGGGGTTAGGGTTAGGTTTAGAATCGAGGGTTAGGGTTAGGCTTAGGGCTAGGTTAGTGTTAGAATTGAGCGCATTTAGAATCGAGGGTTAGAATCAAATCGAGTGCATTTCAGGGTTAGGGTTAGGGTTAGGGTTAGAATTGAGTGCATTTAGGGTTAGGGTTAGGGTAGGTTTGGGTTAGGGTTAGGGTTAGAATCGAGAGTGCATTTAGGGTTAGAATTGAGGAGTTAGGGTTAGGGTTAGGGTTAGGGTTAGAATCGAGTGCATTTAGGGTTAGGGTGAGGGTTAGGGTTAGGGTTAGGGTTAGGGATAGGGTTAAGTTTACGGTTAGGCTTGGATTTAGGGTTAGGGTTAGGGTTAGAATCGAGGGCATTTAGGGTTAGGGTTAGGGTTAGAGATAGAATCGAGTGCATTTAGGGTTAGGGTTAGAATTGAGCGCATTTAGGGTTGGGGTTAGAATCGAGTGCGCATTTTTAGGGTTAGGGTTAGGGTTAGGGTTAGGGTTTGGGTAAGGGTTAGAATCAAGGGTTAGAATCGAGTGCATTTAGGGTTAGGGTGAGGGTTAGGGTTAGGGTTAGAGCGCATTTAGGGTTAGGGTTAGGGTTAGGGTTAGGGTTATAATCGAGGTTTAGGGTTAGAATCGAGCGCATTTAGGGTTAGGGTTAGAATCGTGTGCATTTCAGGGTTAGGGTTAGGGTTAGGGTTAAGGTTAGGGTTAGCGTTAGGGTTAGAATCGAGTGCATTTAGGGTTAGAATCGAATCGAGTGCATTTAGGGTTAGGGTTAGGGTTAGGGTTAGGGTTAGAATGGAGGACATTTAGGGTTAGGGTTAGGATTAGGGTTACAGTTAGGGTTAGGGTTAGGGTTAGGGTTAGAATCAAGCGCATTGAGAATTGAGTGATAGAATCGAGGGTTAGGGTTAGAATCGAGTGCATTTAGGGTTAGGGTTAGAATCGAGTGCATTTAGGGTTAGAATCAAATCGAGTGCATTTACGGTTAGGGTTAGGGTTAGGGTTAGAGCGCATTTAGGGTTAGGGTTAGGGTTAGTGTTAGAGTTAGGGTTAGGGTTATGGTTAGGGTTCGGGTTCGGGTTAGGGTTAGGCTTAAGGTTAGGGTTAGAGTCGAGTGCATTTAGGTTTAGGGTTAGCGTTAGGGTTAGGGTTAGGGTTAGAGTTAGGGTTAGAATTGAGGATTAGCGTTAGGGTTAGCGTTTGGGTTAGGGTTAAGTTTCGGGTTAGAATCGAGTGTATTTAAGGTTAGAATCGAGTCCATTTATTGTTAGGGTTTGTGTTAGAATCGAGCACATTTAGAATCGAGGGTTAGAATCGAATCTAGTGCATTTTAGGTTTAGGGTTAGGGTTAGGGTTAGATTCGAGTGCATTTAGGGTTAGAATCGAGTGTATTTAGGGTAAGGTTAGGGCTAAGGTTAAGTTTGGGTTAGGGTTAAGGTTATGGTTAGAATCGAGAGTACATTTAGGGTTAGAATCGAGGCGTTAAGGTTAGATTCGAATGCATTTTTAGGGTTAGAATCGAGGGTTAGTATTAGGGTTTTAATTGAGTCCATTTAAGGTTAGGGTTAGGGTTAGTGTTAGGGTTAGTGTTAGAATCGAGTGCATTTAGGGTTATTTTTAGGGTTAGGGTTAGGGTTAGAATCGAGGGTGCATTTAGGGTTAGGGTTATGGTTAGGGTCAGGGTTAGGTTTAAGGTTAGGTTTAGGGTTAGGGTTAAAAGTAAATGTAATAAGTAAAAGCAATATGAAAAGGAGCAAAAGTCCACCAGAGAAAGTGGAGGTGATAGGAGAATTGGAAACAATTCTTGTCCAAGGTACAAGTTGAGTTGAGCATAGGAAGTCAATGAAGCCAGGATGCAGAGATAAAGTGCTAGAGCATTTCAGGTTTGGAGAATAATAGCCTATGAAAATACATGGAATCTGGAGATGGAATGTAACATACAAGGAACAGCAAGTTCACCTGTGCCTTAATTGTGTACCTGGAAATGAGTAAAGTGTAAGAAAACTTGAAAAATAGGAAGGAGGCAAGTTGTGAAGGGGTTTAAGAAATTAGAGGGTGTTATATTTGATCCAGGAATCATTAAGGGGCCATTGGTGTTCAGTGAGCAGAAGAGTGACATGGTGAGACCTGTACTTTAGGAAGATTATTTGGAAGATGAATGAAGAGATATTGGAGTAGGGGAGACTTGAGGCAGGGAAATGAACCATAAAGCTTTTGCAATAGTACAGATATGAGGTGATTAGGGACTGCACCAGGCTGGTGGTTGTTCCAGAGGAGATAGGAGAACATATATCATAGATGATGTAAATGTAAAAATGACAGAATTTGACAACAGACTAGATATTTGAGGTGAGTTCCAGTGAAAAGTTTAGGAAAACACCTAAACAGAGAACCTGAGTGAGTGGGAGTGCAGTAGTGTCCTTAACAGTAACAGGATATGAGGAAAAAGGGAGAGTTTGGGTAGAAAGATCTTGAATTAGTTTACGAATTTAAGCTATATGTGTGATATCCAGTTCAAGATGTCCAAATAGGCCACTGGAAATGTGAAACTCTAGGTCTATAGAGAGGTCAAGGTTGAAGAAAATAGATATGACAATACCCAAAGGGCCACAAAAATGTGCATACCCTTTGACCCAGAAATATCACTTCTAGGGCTGTCTCCCAAAGAGATCATAAAAATGGGAAAGGGTTCCATATATATCTCTTTGTGGTAGCCAAGAACTGGAAATCAAGAGGATGCCCATCAGTTGGGGAATGGCTGAACAAGTTGTGGTATATGAATATAATGGAATACTATTGTGCCATAAGAAATGATGAACAGGAAGACTTCAGAGAAGCCTGGATAGACTTATATGAACTGATACTGAGTGAAAGAAGCAGAACCAGGAGAACTTTGTACACAGCAACAACCACAGTGTGCGAGGAATTTTTCTAGTAGATTTAATCCTTCATAGCAATGCAAGGACCTAAAAAATTTTCAATGGATTCTTGAGACAAAATGCCTTCCACGTTCAGAGAAAGAACTATGGAATATGGAAGGAAACAGATCATTTTCTCTTGTGTCATGTTTTGTCTTGTTTTTCATGGTTTCTTCCATTCATTTTAATTTTTCTATGCAATATGACTAAGGTGAAAAGGTATTTAATAAGAATGTATGTGTGGAACATACATAAGATGTTGTCTCAAGGGAAGGGGGAAGGAGGGGAATGGAGGGAGAAACAATCTAAGATATATGGAAATGATTGTAGAAAACTGTAACAAATTAGTTAATTAAAAAAATCAGATATGATAATCATCTGCACAGAAATAATTAAATCCATGGTAATTGATGAAATCACCAAGAGAAATACTATAGAGAAAGAAGAGAAGAAGGTTCAGGACAAAGCCCTGGGGGATACCCAAAGTTAGTAAGTAGAATCTGGATGAAGATCTGGGAAAGAAGCATGAGACAGAACAGTCAGACAATTAGGAAAAGACCCAGGTGAGAGTGGTTCAAGAAAACCTAGGAAGAATAGATTATCAAGGAGAAGAGAGTGAGTGACAGTGTCAAAGACACATAGAGATCAAGAAGGATTTGGCAATGAAGAGACCATTGGTAACTTTGGTGGGGGCAGGTCAATGACGAGGCTGAAGAACAGACTGCAGAGAGAAAGAAAAAAGGGAGCAAGAGGAGAGAAAGTGGAGGCACTAATTGTAGATGATTTTCTCAAGGAGTTTAGCCATAAAAGGGGTATGGGACAGTAGCTAACAGGGATGGTCAGATCAAGTGAGGGTTTTTGTTTGTTTTTTTTAGGACAGGGAGAAGTCAGATTGTTTGTAAGCAGCAGGGAAACCTCCAGTAGACAGAGATTGAAGTGAAAGAATGGAAATGATAAAGAGCAAAATCTATTGGAATAAAAGATGAAATGGGATCATTTGTGTATATAAAGGGATTTACTTTGGCAAGTAGAAGGTCCACCTCTTCAAGTTAGAGAGAGGTGAATGAGAAGATAGTGGGGGAAGGCTACGAGCAGAGACAGAGAAGAAGGAGCTCTTGGACAATAATCTCAACTATTTTGAGTGAAGTGTGAGGCAAAATTCTCAGCTGGGAGGGTGGGAGCAGAGAGAGAAGATATGCTATGGGAGATTTGAGGAAGGATGAAAAGGTTTGCAAAATCCACTATAGTGGGTGGGATGGTCAATTGTTTGGAGAGGTGTAAAAGATTGCTTTGCCACAGCCAAGACCTAGTTGAGATTATATAACATAAATTAGTAGAGGATCCATGCAACATGGTTTTGGAATGATCTCTAGCTTCATTTAGCAGCACATGAGTAGAAGAGAAGGCACTGGATGTTAGGAATAATCCAAGGTTAGCACTTGTCAAGGCATAATTGACTATAGGATAAGAGACAAGGGACTCTAGTGTGGAAGACCATGTAAAATTGAAATAGTTCATCAAGGAGAAAGGAGAGAATGGTTAGTACAAGACTGATGGCCCAGGGAAGAACTGAAAGGTATAGGAATTAGATGTCACTGAGAGGACAAAGAATAATGTAAAGGGTTCTAAGGCAGAAGGAAAGATTTATAAAATGTTTTTATCAGACAAAGGAATTGAAGAGTTTGTGGAAGTGGAATACTTGTGAGTGACGGTAGGAGCATGAAGGGTATGATTATTTCTGTAGTGAGGTGGCAGGGACTGAACAAAATGAGGAACCTTTGAGGGGGTATCAATATGTGTTTAGAGGTCTCCTAGTATGAGGAAAGCAGGGTGGAGAGGAAGGTCAAGAACCAGGAACTGGGCTCATTGAAGAAGGAAAGAACATACCTTGGAGTCAGTGTAGGGGTATCAGTTACTACCCGAATCTTGATTAAGTGATAAATATGGACTGAATGAACCTCAGGGGGGAAATGTTACTTTGTGATAATGGTAGAGGAAAAATCTGTAAGTGGAAATGGGAAGTAAGGAGTAATCCAACTTTCTCAGCTTGACCAAGGTGCTGGGGAGAACAAGTGAACGTGAAACCAGTCCTGGAAAGAAAAGTCAGGCATTCCATATCAAGATAACAGTGAGTACCAGAAGGAATGAGAAAGGAAAAGGTTTAAGATGAAAGGAAATTTGCTAACTATGAAAGATATATTCCAGAAAGCACAGGAGATTGGATGGGTAGATCTGGAATGGGACAGAAGGGGAAGGGATGTATAGATGAGGGGAATGGCAGTGAGGAAGCAGGCAGTGCATGATGGGGTACAGGGTCTGTACAATTGTACCTAAGAGTTCTGAATCAGTGGAAAGGAGAGAGTATTATAGGAAGGCAGTCTTGTGCTGACCATTGAGGACTGAATTCAGACAGATAATCAGTAACTCAGTGTGGTGCAGTGGATAGAATGCTGGGCTTGGAGTCAGAAAGACTCATCTTCCTAAGTTCAAATCCAACTTCAGACATTTATTAATGTAGGACCCTGGGCAAGTCACTTAATCCTGTTTGCCTCAGTTTCATCATCTGTAAAATGAACCGGAGAAGGAAATGGAAAACCACTCCAGTATCTTTGCCAAGAAAACCCCAAATAGGGTCATGAAGAGTCAGACACAACTTGAAAGCTATTGAACCGTAACAAACAAAAAAAAAAAAAAGAAGTCCATTGAAGCAGGAAGGTGATTCAGTTGTTCAGAGCCCTCTCTCCATGTCCACCATGATGTTGATGTTAATCATGTTGGCATATGAGAGGCCCAGGATGACTAACTCCTATTAGGATAGGCAGACAAGGGTACAACCTAAAGGAGTGTGGACAGGAGACAAGAGAGGTCCATTTGAGGTAGTCGCAATCTCTGGAGCATGTGAGAAGGTCCTAGGACAGATATAAAAAAAAAAGAGGCTTGAGGCCTAGGTTCAAAGTTGATGCAGAGTATCCTGGGAAGTCCAGGGGAGAAGACAAAAGCCAGGCAAATGGGCTGGGTCTGGGGAAAGAAGGAGGAAACTTTATTTAGACTTTTTAAGTAACATGTTTCTTCCACTCTCCACTTTCTGCTTTTCAAAATTTTTCATTTTTCTTTTTTTTTTAAAAATTGTCATTTGCCAGAAGGCACTCAGAAGCCACGTGGCTCTTTTGCATAATTATGTTTGGAAATAAGTCTAACAGGGACAGGACAACAACAGAGAATTATAACGTACAATTCTACATGATAAAGTATATGAGTCGCAAGACAAATTTTCACAGAAGGCATAAGGGGGATCAATTATAACTATTTCCTGATGTATGGATCCTCTGTGTGCTTCTTTATATTGTCACAGTGAATGGCCAGAGCAAGGCTAAACACAAAGTAGGTGAACATATGTTCAGTTACTATTTTTCTGAATGTATTTGTTCTTACAGCATTAGTTAAGGTAGGCTAGACACAACAGGTCCTTAATACTTACTAGTGATGTAACAAAATAATCTGATGGGATGGGCATGTTGCATCCCCATTGAAGGGACACAGTGAAGAAGTGAACAAGCTATATGTTTCCTCTGTAAAGAAGACACTTTTAAGAGTTCACCATTGAGGCTTGTACTTTACATAATTTTTCTAGCACTTGTGTGGGATTTGTGTTTCTCTTTGCCTGTTTTCTTGCCCAAATTGTGACATAAAGTTCCCTTTGTAACAAAGTACACACATTGGAGAAACATCTGGTTGGGATTATGGGTACAGCCTGAAACACAGCTGGTCGGGGTAGGGAACATGGTCTGTGGCCATAGAACAGAGTGAAGCTAACTGGCCCACTGGGGATCAAGCTTTTGACTTTGGCCTCATTAGCAGGATATGCTAACCAGTTGAACTAACTAGCCAGAGATGATGCAATATGGATACTTTTGGAATCTTGTGACAAAAAGTACTCTGAGAATTCCAAGGGGAAATTTATGTTGACAGTACTCTTCTGTGAAAAGACAGCCGATGATAATATTTGCATTACAGATTGAAATATATAAGAGTTGACATTAACTGGTCTATGTAACACATCTGTGTGCTTTCTCATTCTGACTGCATATGTCCTGGATGAGAAACCACACTTTTCAAGTTCAAAATATACCATGAAATCATAGGTTTGGAGTCATAAACCAAACTTCAGTGTTCAAGTTCCTTTCCTTCTGGCAAAATAAAACTTCCTGATTTTAGGAGAAATATACATGGAAATTCTTGACAGCAGGTAGTTATCTTTCCCCAAAACATGCAATACCATTGATTTGAAAGAAATAGAAACTTGTGAGGGACTTTTTTAATGGAGGCATGGCCTCAAAGCTAAAGAAGAAAAACATTTTTTTTTTATGCTTCTTTAGTGCTATTTTGAAATCCAATCATGTTGAAAAAGTTGGTTGAGTGACATTTGCTTAGCCCATAAACATGTCTGGGATCATTTCCTTGCTTATCACTTACAAAATAAATGGGATAAGTTCACCACATTGTTTTATTTAAAGAAGCTCTGTAGAAATCAGAAAACACTGTAACCTAATTCCAACTCTTATTTCAGCATGAATGAATAAACGTATGAAAAAAAGTGTTTGCTAAGTGCTTAATTTGCGTAAAGCACTATGCTAATTCTTGGGAGTACAGATAGAAAAAGTGAGACTGTCCTATTTTCAAGAAGAAATAAGACTTCTGGGAGAAATCTGCATTCCAATTCCAATTTAAAAATCATGCAGGATTTCATAATGTCAGTAGAAGCTGCTAGCGTCCATACTGAAGCAACAAAAACGTTCCCAGAGTTGCCGCAAAAAATAATAGATGAAATTCTCCACTTGCTGATGCAAATCTTTAAAATGTAATGTAAAACTGGCCTAGTTTATCAAAGAATGCCATTTTAAACCTATATCTTGGTGGAGGAAAAAATTATGTGAGGGTTTTCAAAACCCTCTTCAAAAAACTTGAAGCCTCGAAAAAGTTATTATTCTGCTTGAGGGGAATGCATTAGGGACTTGTAAATTAAAGTCTCTTCTTGTACACCTCTCAGAAAATTCCTGAGCATTGAAAGGAATCAGTAAGCAACACTACCTGTGCATTATTTCTTGATCCTCAGGTATGGATAACCCTAATCATCTTTGAATAATGGTTTATACCCTGCTTCATTCCCAAAGTAGAGATATTTAGTAGTGATAATGGCATTCCTTTCAAGATTCTACTTATTTTGGATAATGCCCCAGGTAACCTTTCCCATCAGGATGATTTTAATGAAGATGTAAAAGTGGTCTAACCTTTCTGCTAAAACTACCGAATTTTTAACACCTATGAGTTGGGGAGTGATTCCAGATTTTAAGGTACATTATGTATGCACTACATTTGGCCAGGCAATTAATTGTAGTTTGGATGCGAATAAAGACTTGACATTGAGAGATTTCTGGAAGTCCTGTAATATTTACGATGCAATCTGCAATTATTGCTAAAGCTTGGAAAGTTGTTACAGAAACATGTATGGAAAGTTTGGGGGGGGGGGGAAAGTGTGCCCACAGTTTGTTCTTAATTTTCTTGCATTTGACAAAGATGAAAGATTGGAAGAAGCAAGAGACAAGACTGTAAAATTAGCATAAGAATTGGAGCTAGAAGTAGATAAGAATGATGTGGAGGATTTGATTGAGTCTCACCAAGAACTATTGAATGAGGATCTAAGTGAGCTGCTGGCTACAAAGATTGCAGAAGAAGGGGAAACTTTGGAACTCAAAGTTGAACCAAAAAGACTCACAATGAAATAGTTGACATAAGCATTTCATCATTTGAGTGAATTTTTTAAAATACATCAAACTAAACAAGGGAATAATTGGAGATGGATGAGAGGTAGTTAAAACAGAAGATAATTCCAGGCAGGAAACAGGGATTAAAGGGAAAGGGGAGAAATGAAATAATCTCTTAGGATCTGACTTAGATGGCCTTTTAAACAATTGAGGAATGGTTGAACAAATTTTGATATATGAATGTAATGGAATATTACTATGTCGTAACCATGAAGAAACAAGAATATGGAATTCTGGATAGTAAAGTAAGTAGAACTGGGAGAACAATTTATACAAGGATAGTAATGTTGCGAAGAAAAACAACTTTGAAAGATTGAGAAATTGGAACTTCAGGGTCATGTGAGCAACAAGATATAAGACCAGACATTTCCTTTGATTCCCATGACCTCTCTTCAAAAAAGAAATTATGAGCCAAAGATAAAACAATTTAGATGTCTCTGTAGTCTAGGACACTCAGAATCTAAAAGAAGGTTAAAAAATTCAACCATGAGCATTCACTGACCCTAAACTCACTCAGTATCTCTTCTCTACCTCCCATGCTACTGTCAGCAAGGTGGCACTAGCAAATCCAAGGACACATGAAACTACAACAAAACTCACTACCACACTCTCATCCTTCCTCCCTTTTTGCTGTGCTCTAGAGACTTTGGTTCCCAGCTGTGGAAGTTTATTCCAGGAATGACAAATGACCAGCACAACTGTAGCCCTTGAGGAGCAAAAGTCTGCTTGGAGCTACAAACCCATGGTATCAGTGCTGCAAAGCTCCTAACTGCCAATAACACACATACACACATTGTCTGTTAAACTGCCAGTGCCAGGCCAGAGAAATGAAAAACAGAAGGAGTGAGATAGGACATCTTGTATATATGTATTGGGGCATGGAGAAGGAGGGAGGCTGTGTAACATTCCACTAAGACTAAGAAAATGAACACAGCATCCAGTTGGGACCAGTCCTGAGCATCTGAAAGTTAGATAGAGGTAGAGACCTAGGCTGGTAAACTGTCATTTGCCCAATGTGGTAGGAGGCTAAAACATTTTGAGATGTAGCACTGGGTTATTGAGTTTCATTGTTTCTGATTCCCTCTTGTCTAGTCCATTCCATTGATCTGTCATTCTTTTCTTTAACCAGTACTAGATAGTTTTTATTACTGCCACTTATGATATAGTTTGAGGCATGGAAATGCTATTTTTCCTTCATCCCTATGTCTTTTCATTATTTTCCTCCATTTTCTAGAACTTTTATTTTTCCTAATGAATTCTATTATTATTTATCAAGTTCAATAAAGTATCCCCTTGTTTATCATTCAGCATAGCATTAAAAATGTAAATGAACTTTGAAAATATTGTCATTTTTGTTATATTGGCATGGTGGCTGGTGGGGAAAAAAGGTCAGTATGAAGTGAAGCTTTATAGGAATAGAGAGTCTGGATATAATATAATAGTCTACTGAGACAACCTCATCCTGATTTGTGGAAGCATTTCCTCGGTTTCTCTACCAACGACTACCATGCTACAGCTGACAGAAAGTATCGATTCAAAGAACTCCCTTTAGAGCTATTTTGTGAGATAATAAGATTCCAACTTTCATGAAACACAATCATTCCAAAGTGGTTACTGTACAGTGGGAATCTCATAGACTAGTAAACCATAGAGTTTACTATGGTAAACTGTACTGAGATTTTTCTAGATGAAAGTTTTATGTGCCGAAATTACACAGAAGATACATATATTTTCAGACATGGTCAATATGTTGTTTTGTTTTGTTTGATTATGCTTATTTATTACAAGGGTGGATCTTATTATTGTGGGGAATGAATGTTAGTGGGCACTGAATGAGATGCAAAAAAAGGAGAAAAATCACTCTGACAAAATATTTAAAGGGAAGAAAAACAAGGGAACACAAACAGAGAGATTTTCTTACTACTTCATTAAATTTAATGTATATTTTTAAAATAACCTGCAAGGAAGGTTCAAGATTTCATAGACAAGTGTTTTTTGTTCATTTGTTTTTGTATTGAAATATTTGTTGATTAAGCTAATAAGAAAGAAAAGAAAAAGAAATACAGACCTGCGTTATTTAAGTATATCCCAAGTTACTTTCTACACAGCTTCATCCATAAAGCACTAAGTCCTCTGTTTGCAAAGGAAAAAAAAACCACTATCTAATTTAGGAGACATTAACTGCTATCCAGCACATGCAGATGGATTAAGTCACAGGTTTCAGTTTTTTAGAGGAGATAGTGTCCTCTGCTCATTGCCTCCATTTTCTTCAGAGCCAACAGAGGCATATGGTGTCAAGTTTACACATTGGTATGCCCTCAGTGAGAACCAGCTGTCAGAATAGATAAGTCAAGTAACAATAAAACCTTGTAATTATATAGGACTGTGTCTTTTTGCCATATAAACCACATCAAGATGATCAGTTTAAAATGGGAAGTATTAGGCAGCCTTGCAGATGGGATTTCTAGAAAAGAGGGGAATAATTAAACAGGCAGAGATCCCAGCAGCCTTTGGTTAAGAAATTAATTTATTAACTAATGAATTAACTGTATTTCCTATCAGCTTCTAAACTTAACGTAGCAAAACGTGTCATCTTCCTTATACTAACTTTCAGTGTCTAGCCTTCAAAACGTCCCTATTTCTGACTTCCTGCATGTCATCACCAAGTTCTGTGAGTTGCTCCATGGTAAAGTCTGCCCATTAATTAAAACAACCTTTCCATTCCTACTGCTACTACTCTGGTTCAGGCTTTTGTCATATTGTGCCTGGATTATAGCAAGAAGCTCCTGAAGGAGTATCCCTATCTCCAGTCTCTCATTCTTTCCAATCCATCCTATACAGTGATAACAGATTTTTCTTCCCAAAACATCACTTTGAGCTTGCCGTTTGCTAGATCAAAAACATTTGAATGCTTCCATATGGCTTACAGGATGTTCAGATTCCTTAGTTTATCATTTAAGACACCCTCAATCTGACTCCCAAGGAGTCAAGTACAATTTTTAGCTTTATCTCCAGTTTACTGCCTCTTTGAACCTATTCTACCCTTTAGCACTCAGCTTAAATTCCTTCTCTTCTAATAGAAAATAATAGGATTGAGAGTTAGAAAAGAGTCTAGATAACATAGAAGTGGGAGGTGATAAACAAATGAGGGAGAATTGTGACATAGAATGTAGCATGTTGGCTTTGGAGCCAGGAATACTTAGATTCAAATCTTTCTTCTCTTACAATTTCTTGTTTTTCATAAAGTCATTAGCTTCCTTCCATCTGCTCCATTCTAATCTTTAAGGAATTATTTTCTTCAGTGAGCTTTTGGATCTCCTTTTCTATCTGACAAATTCTGCTTTTTAGGGCATTCTCCTCATTGGCTTTTTGGATCTCTTTTGTCATTTGAGTTGGTCTATTTTTTAAAATACTATTTTCTTCAGCAATTTTTTGGGTCTCCTTTAGCAAATAGTTGACTCGTTTTTCATGATTTGCTTGCACCACTCTCATTTCTCTTCCCATTTTTTGCTCTGCTTTCCTTACTTGATTTTCAAAATCCTTTTTGAGCTCTTCCATTACCTGATAACAAGTCATATTTTTCTTGGAGACTTTGAATGGAGAAACTTTGATTTTGTTGTCTTCTGCTTTCATGTTTTTTGGTCTTCCTTGTCACCAAAGTAAGATTCAATAGTCTGATTCTTTTTCTGGTTTTTGCTCTTTTCCTCAGCCATTTACTTGACTTTTGAGCTCTTTGTCAAGGTAGTTCTCTGCTTCCAGTGGAGGCGGGAGTGTACTGTCAGTCACTCAATCCCCCCACAATCTGTGTACCTGGAGTTCCAGAAACAGTGGCTGCAGCTGCCCCTGCTGTGCTATGGCTGCCTCAGGTTCCTCTGGCCCCTCCCCACCTCTGCCTCCCTGGGGCTGGGGCCAGACCACTCCACTTTCCCACACTGGTCCCCCAGGCTTTTCCCACTGACCTTCCAATTTGTTCTCAGCGTTTTGGGGCCATGAAGTCTGGAAACCACCACAAGTGAGAGATATTCAGTGCCCCCAAGGCCTGCTCAGGTCCCCTGGAGCATGAGTGGCCCATGCTAGACTGTGTTCTGCTTCCAGCATGATGTGATAGACACTTTCCAGCAACCTTCCAGGATGTCTTGGGCTGCAGATTTACTTCACTCTGTCACTCTGTGGGTTCTGCAACTCCAGATTTTGTTTAGAGCCATTTTTTACAGGTATTTGGATGGGCTTGGTGGGAGCTCTCTAGAAAGCCCATGCTGTTCTCAAATCCTTCCTCTCTAAGCTAGATACACGATCATGACCAAGTCTCAACTTATAGCTTTCTCTCTTATAAAATCAAGATAATAATGCCTTTAGGCCCAAGAGTGTGCTGGATCTGACTTAGACCCCAGGGAACAAACACTGCATAGCACCCCCCAGGAATCAGGATTTGATTTATTGTGTTGTTGATTGTCTAGATTTAAGAGAAAATGTTAATAAACATAGGTTAAACTTAAAAGTGTGTCATGAGTACTTCCCTCCCCCTGCCCTCCCGGAGTTTGTTGTTATGTTTATCAGGATCCTTGAATGTTATTGGGAACTTCAAATGAGATAATATATATCATTTTCAGACATAGCCAATGTGGGAATCAGACACGTCAGAGTATTGAGAAACAACAGTTTTTTCAAGAATGTCTAATATTGCATCTTCAACTTTGTACCTCCTCTCTCTATTTTAGGTTGTGTGATAAGATAACAACAATTCTATCCCACTTCATCATTTCATCATTAACAGGAACTATAAAATGCAGTGATAATAATATAGAGAACAGTAAGGTTGTAACTGGTAATGATTTGTACATCACTAATTACATATATTTTGTATGCAAGTATTAAAGGGCAGCTAGACAGATAGAGAATAACATGGAGTGAGGAAGATGCCTGAGTTCCAATTTTGCTCTAGGCACTAACTAGCTTTGTGACCTGTAGCAAGACATTTCACTAAACCAAAGTTTAGGTAACAATCAATCTAATATTTCCATCTAGAGTTTTCCCAGTTGCTTTCAGAAAAGCATTTGACAGGATATAATGTGCAGTCCTGAGGGTGGTAGACACTAGCATAACAGGGGAGAGATCACTGGCACAGTTATCATATTCTTTAGTTTTAAATTGCAGTGGGGTAAAAGTTCTTAACCAGTAGGATACACGAACTCAGTAGGGAAGACCTTGATTTTGAGCAGCATTGTTGGTGACTCAAGTATCTAGTCACAAAGATCTTTCAGAGGGTTGTGTGTGTGTGTGTGTGTGTGTGTGTGTGTGTGTGTGTGTGTGCATGATTGCTTTGGAGTCTGCTTTAGCAGTAGAGTAAACTTTAATTCATCTTAAATATATATATATATATGGGGGAAGAGCCAAGATGGCAGAGTAGAAGGATGGACCTGGAGAAGGTCTTCCCCCATAGCCCATAAAATACCTACTAAAAAAAGACTCTAAACAAATTCTAGAGCAGCAGAAGCCACAAAATGATAGACTGAAAGAGATTTCCAGCCCAAAATAGCTGGGAAGGCCAACAAGAAAGGTCGATTGCACCACCCTCTGAAATAAATATGCAATAGTCTCAAGCCATGGAAGAGCTCACAAAGTATTTTGAAAATCAAGTAAGATAGGAAAATTGGAAAGAGAAATGAGAGTGATGCAAGAAAATCATGAAAAGTGAATCAACAGCTTGCTAAAGGAGATCCAAAAAAAATGCTGAAGAAAATAACACCTTTAAAAATAGACTAACTTAAATAGCAAGAGATCCAAAAAGTCAGTTAAGAAAAGAATGCCATGAAAAGCAGAATTAGTCAAATGGAAAAAGAGGTTCAAAAGCTCACTGAAGAAAATAATTCTTTAAAAATTAGAATGGAGCACATGTAAGCTAATGACTTTATGAGAAACCAAGAAATTACAAAACAAAACCAAAAGAATGAAAAAATAGAAGACAATGTGAAATATCTCATTGGAAAAACAACTGACCTGGAAAATAGATCCAGGAGAGACAATTTAAAAATTATGGGGCTACCTGAAAGCCATCAACAAAAAAAGAGCCTACACATCATCTTCCAAGAAATTATCAAGGGAAACTGCCCTGATATTCTAGAACCAGAGAGTAAAAAAATATTGAAAGAATCTACCAATCACCTCCTGAAAGAGACCCCCAAAGAAAAACTCCTAGGAATATTTTAACCAAATTCCAGACTTCCCAGGTCAAGGAGGAAATATTTCAATCAGCCAGAAAGAAACAATTTGAGTATTGTGGAAATGCAATCAGGATAATACAAGATCTAGCAGCTTCTACATTAAGGGATCAAAAGACTTGGAATCTGATATTCCAGAAGTTAAAGGAACAAGGATTAAAACCCAGAATGACCTACCCAGTAAAACTAAGCATAATACTTCAGGGGGAAAAATGATCATTCAATGAAACAGAAGACTTTCAAGCATTCTTAATGAAAAGACCAGAGCTGAATAGAAACTTTGACTTTCAAAAACAAGAATCAAGAGAAGTATGAAAAGGTAAACAGGAAAGAGAAATCACAAGGGACTTACTAAAGTTGAACTGTTTATATGCCTATATGGAAAGATAATATTTGTAACTCTTGAAATTTTTCTTAGTATTTGGGTAGTTGGAGGGATTACACACACACATACACACACACACACACACACACACACAGCACAGAGTGAGTTGAATAGGAAGGGATGATATCTAATAAAATAAAATTAAGAGGTGAGAGAGGAATATATTGGGAGGAGAAAAGGAGAAATGGAATGGGGCAAATTATCACTCATAAAAGAGGCAAGAAAAAGCTTTTTCAATGGAGGGGGAAAAAGGGGAGGTGAGAGGCAAAAAAGTGAAGCTTACTCTTATCACATTTGGCTTAAGGAGGGAACAACATACACACTCAATTTGGTATGAAAATCTATCGCACACTACAGGAAAGTAGGGGAGATGAGGATAAGTGGGGTAGGGCATAATAGAAGGAAGGATGAATGATAGAAGGGAATAATTAGAAGTTAACATTTTAGGGGAAGGACAAATTCAAAAGAGAGTAGAATAAATAGGGGACAGGACAGGATGGAGTGAAATATAGTTAGTCTTTTACAATGTGACTATTATGAGGTCTTTTGGAAAACTACATATATATAGACATAGAATTGCTTGCCTTCTCAGTGGGGATGGGTGGGAAGAGAGAAAGGAAGAGAAGTTGGAACTCAAAGTTTTAGGAGCTAATGTTGAGAATTGTTTTTACATGTCACTGGGAAATAAGAAATACAGGTAATAGGTACAGAAATCTATCTTGCCCTACAACAAAAGAGAGAAGATGGGGATAAGGGAAGGGAGGGTGTGATAGAAGGGAGGACAGGTTGGAGGAAGGAGTAATCAGAATGCACAGTGTTTTGGGCTGGGGGAAGGGGAGAGATGGGGAGATAATTTGGAACTCAAAATTTTGTGAAAATGAATGTTGAAAACTAAAAATAAATAAATTAATTAAAAATATATATTTATATGTACACTGTAGTAAGAACATATTCATACCAATAACTTTTACTCATATAAATACACCCAAATGAAATCAGATAAGATGTTAACAAGAGAAAACAAACCCATTGGGTATGTGTCTTTGATTGGCCTGACTGATTTTCCAATATTTAGTGCCTGGTCAATAAGGCTGGTATAATAATATACTGTAATATTAAAGAAAATTTTAATTTTACCAAACGTTTCTGGATCTGTAGCAATGCCAGTTCTTCTTTGCTCACATGTGTTATGCCAAGTTGGGGAATAAGCCAAGGATCACTTTAGGCAAAAAAATGAGTGGGTCTTTTAAAAGAGCAAGGTCTTCTAGACTGGCATAGAAGTTGAGGAAGGAAAAGGCAAAAGGAAGAAAACAAGCATTTATTAAGTACCTACTATGTGTCAGGCTATGTGCCAGCATTTACAAATATTATCTCATTTGATTAATTGCATTAATTGATGTTTGCGATAGACTTAGTAGAACTCCAGGCAATGGTTTGTAGGTTATTGTAATGAATATAGGACATTCCAGTAGGTTAAGTACTAAATTAGCCCTGCATGGATACAAATCTGTGAACTCTACTTATAGCAAATATTCTAGACAGACAGTTTAGGAATATGTAAAATAATTAATTAAAATAAAAATCAAATATTCAGACCATGAACAAACTCTAGTAAGTTTATTATTTCAAGAAGTAAAATAATATAAAAATAATTTTTCTGCTGGGTGGGGTGTGGGAAAGGGGCAGGTGGAGTCAGCCTTGGATTTCTCCTCCTTGGATCTCAAGGCCATTTCCACAGTGGCTTTGTATTGTAATTGTGAAAAATGCCTATGTATAGTTTTCATGCATTCTGCTATAACCAAGGTAGCAAGGCTTGTTCATGGCCTTAATTTTTTATTTTCATTAATTTAATAGTTGCTATACGCCAGGAATCAGTCTTCTGTTTATAACGTTTATTATAGGTATTGTACCCAGGCTTACACCACATAGGTCTTTCCAAGCACTTTACATACTGGAATATTCTACATCCATGAGAAGGGCCTGCAGACAATTGCCTGGAGTTAGACCAGGCCCTATCACAAACATCAACTGATGTAATTTCAACAATCTTAGAGATAAGATGAAGTTTATTTTTGTTTAGAGATCTAAGATTCAACAGATTTATCATCTAATTATGGTGCAGTCTATTTCCAATTTTGATTCCATTCCAAATATTCCTAATTCTTGAATGTTGCTATTTTCAAACTATGCCTTCTGATAGGATTTCCAACATTCCAATGTCTACTGTGTTGTTTAACAAACCAAATTAACTATAGTTATAGGAGTGTACATATTTGAGTATGTAAGAAAATCACTAGCCAAAGAAAAAGTCCCGTAACTCCCAGACAAACTCTTCTGTTACTGATAGCTCTAACTCTAGATCAATAACAGCATTCAGATACAGGAGGATCCAACCTCCTAATGTCACATAACCAACCACCTGACTCTAGCTATCATTCTAAATATTAATAGCATTTCTGTATAATATTTTCACAATCTAGCTCTCATCTCAAAATATTCACAGCACTTCATTCTTTTTTGCACAACTATAATCCAAGAAACTAATGAACATAACACCAATATAAAATGATCTTATGAAATAAAAAATAAACATAAAACAACATATATTGACCTCATTAATTGGTCCAGTTGAATGCATCTTTAAATCATCTACACAGAAAAATATTTCATTCACTTATTTCCCAATTTTGGCATTCTACACTGGTTGCATTTGGAACCTAGTATAGAGTGGTTAACACTTTTAATCTCAAAGCTTCAAAAATATATAACACAAACAACTACCATTCAGAGCACAGATCATTAACGTCATTAATAATAATAGTTGCAGCTAGATGGTGCAGTAGATAGAGCCCTGAGCCTGCAGTCAGGAAGACCTGAATTCAAATCCAACCTCAGACATACTGAGCCTCCCTCTCCCTCAATTGTCTCAACAGCAAAATAACTCGATGTTTTGTGAGGATTTGTTGAGATCATATTTGTAAAGCATTTAGCACAGTGCCTGGAACACTTGATAAAGTCTTATTCTCATTCCACTTTCCAATTAATTTATCAAAAGTCAAGTCCAGTCAACAAGTATTATTAACCAATATAAATCCAAATTTTAAGCTGTTCAGTTGTAAAGATTGTTCTGTGATTTCAATGGCTTTTTCCAAATCCACGAGAATGCTAGTGTGCATAAAATTAAATTTGAAATCATTCGAAATTTCAAGTCTACCTCTTTGGGGAGAAAAAAAGGCATTTCTCTAAATATTTCTCCAAACTCAGGACACATGCCAATCTTGGTCTATCTCACTCTTCTCTTTTCTCCATGAGGCTCAAAAAATGTACTTAAATTTGTGTTGCTACTTTCTGAGCTTTTGTTTTGTTCACTTTGTTTTGTATGAAGAGCTGCACTTAAAATTTTTTCTAATTTCAAACACATCGCTATAGTTTTCTTATTGTTTCTTAATTGTTCTTTAAGTCTTCAATGTATATATTAAAATAACTTTTTATTTGGTTTCACTTTCTTTTCTAGTTACTGGCTCTGATTCTCATTGATTCTCATAAATCACAGAACAGCATTTTTCTTTGTCAATTCAGCTTTTCACTTTCTCATATTTGCCAATTTCTTAACCCTCTACTTCTCTGCTTCTGAATCATGCTTCATATGTTCGTATTGTGTTGTTAGACTTAGTTTCTGTGTGCTACATTGAATACATTGCTACACCTTTTGTAAATATCACAGCTTTCTTATGTGTCTCAAATTCAAAGTTTAGCTTTGCTCCTGGATGCTGTCCAAGTTTATTGGCAGCCTCTCTCTGTCTCTCTCCCTCCCTCCCTCTCTCTCTCTCTCTCTCTCTCTCTCTCTCTGTCTCTCTCTCTCTGTCTCTGTCTGTCTGTCTGTCTGTCTGTCTGTCTCTCTCTCTCTCTCTCTCTCTCTCTCTCTCTCTCTCTCTCTCTCTCTCTCTCACACACACACACACACACACACACACGCACACATTGAGTTTCTTTAAAAACCACTATATTTGTTGTTGTTAATTTGTGTTTGACTCTTTGTGACCCCATAGACCATAGCACATCAAAACTCTTCATGGGCTTTTCTTGGCAAAGATACTGGAGTGGTTTGTTATTTCCTTCTCTGCTGAATTTGGGCGAACAGAGGTTAAATGGCTTGTGCAAGGTCACAGAGCTAGTAAGTGTCTGAGGATTGATTTGAACTCAGATCTTTTTGACTCTAGGCTCAAAGCCCTATCTACTCCATCTAGCTGCTCCTACTATGCCCTTGTACTACATAATCTATTCTAATTCTTTTTAGGTGAATTTGCTTCTAATTTACCAGACAAATTTTGTCAATCAATCAGTCCTCTATCAGTCTATTTGTGGTAAAACAAAACAAACTTTTTCTCCAAATTAAAGAAGATATATCACCTTCCTTGCCCCCCCCCCCCCCCCGCTCCCCTTAAATATCTCCTCAAAGCTTTTTTTTTTTTTTTTGGAAAGTTAAAAAATAAGCTTGCTTCTCCAAGTGTATAGAAGAGAAAATGTTAAAAGTCTAATATCTGATGGGTGGTGTCTAAAGTACCAGATAAGACTGAAGACTGTGAATTGCAAAACAGCTTTTGAGGTTTTCCTGTGATTTTTGGACTCACTGGAAAGAAAAATGTTAACCTGCTATCACGGACAAAACCCAAAATGGGCACTTTTGCCCTCTGTCAAATCACTCATTTGTCCACATAACCAGAAGTCTATTGATATTAAAGGATCCTTCTTTGGAAAACATTAACCTGTTAATCCAATTCACTTTGTCTAAAAATTGGTTTAATTTCTTGAGTGAGTGTGTGTTTCACAGGTAAACACATGGGAGGGTTGCTAGAAGGTGTTCTACAACCTCTGTCTCTAGCATAGGCTCATTCAGTACCCATTTGATTTCACAGGGCAACAGACAAAGAAGACATATTGCCAACAACAGCCTCACAGGTTAACTTTAGCAATACCATCATTCAGTGCAAGCATAGTAGAAATGACATCATGTCACCCCTGTATCTCACTGCACAACCATGTTTACAAGTCATGAGCCTGAGAAATATTATCTAACACCTGGAAACCAGAGATTGTTGTGGCCAGGGATCCTTGAAACTGCAATCTAAAAAGAATAACAAAATCCTCTTTACTCACAGTGTGAGATAAGTGCTGGTCTTTCTTGAGATGAGAGTAATTTTAAATGGTCTCTTTAAAATTTTTAAATGTTTCCCTTCTGAGGCCCCTCCTTCCACCCTTTTCCAAAGTTGGGTACCCTGTTCAGACTTCACCTCCATAGATTCAGCATCAAAGTCAGCTTTCAGATCCACCCACCCCCAGAACTTTGACCTTAGATCTTGATAAATAAGGAACCTGGTTCTGTACTTTATTGTCTGGCAGGAACTTGGTCTAAAGATTATTGGTATAAAAAGTAATCTGTTCTTATTCCTACATTCCACATGACTGCTCAGTATTTTTGCCATCCTTCTTTCAGGCACAGTGATAAATAACTCTTTCCTTAGAGGACTTTCCCTCTGACCTTCTGGTCAGACACTCTTGTTAGTAATGGGGAGCACCCTCTGACCTTCTAGTCAGATACTTGGGTCAGTAATGAGGAGTCTAGCTTCAGAAAAATTCATCAACTGGTAAGAACATGATTGATGCCTTACTCACCTGGCTTCAGACTTCACTTTAGGACTAAGGTTTCAACCTGAATAGTCTCATTGCTTACTGGCATCTTGATGCCTTGACTCAAACTCTGCAGCCTCTATTTCATTAGGTTACCAGCTTTTTCGTGTAGATGATTTTACATTCTACAGGCCTTCCTATCTTTAAACGTGAAACAAATGCACATATGCTCAACAATCCATCAATATACAAGAAAAAAGTATCATTGTGTGCCAATTGGGAGACCTTGGACAGAGAACCATGGAACTCCTGGCATTCCCACAGAAACTAGGAAAAATTCAGCTTCCGCTCACTCACAATGCACAATAATCTCAGGCCTGATGTGCTGTCTAATGCTAAGGGTAAAGGAAGGAAAACAATCCTGTCACCATATCATATAATATTAGTCAGTTAGGTTATAGTTAGGCTGATCTCCCTTGCTTTCAGAACTTGAGTCCTTTCTTTTTCAGAAGCCTTGCTTGATTCAGGAAAGCTGAAATTATCTTGGTCCCAGACTGAGTAGGCAACCTATAGATATTAAGAAAGAACTTAAGGCTTACTATATGTAACCTATAAGGTAGTTATGGATATGGTCATGGATAGAGAAACATACTAACACTTATTGTATCTGGCAGATTTGGCTTCGTTTTCTAATCATCAGATTCCATGAGCCTGAGATAAGGTTCATAGCAGGCTCTAACCTGGGTTGGGTTAGAGTTCAACCTGGGTCCAAAAGTTTCCTCATCTCTGTTTAGCTGATTGTGAAAGTCTTGCAAACAGAAATGATACTGACTTCTATTAGGCATTGATATGAGTCCAGAGATGACATTTAACCACAGAAGAAGAATACTGTACTCGTATTTTGGTCACTACCAGAGTCTATCAAGCAATCTAAGCACAATTCTAATTCTAATCTTCTTAGAAAGGTAAAACAAAGGGACAGAAATTCATTTTACCTTTTAAAATCTCTGACACCATCCATTTTGGAGTCATTGTGTGTAATACTCCTAAAGAAAGGGAAAATTTCACAGTAAGATAAACAGTCAGAGTTCAGGTACAAAGTTTAGTGAACACTATTGATTCATCAAATAGAACAATAGTAATTTCAAACACTGGTGCACTCTGGAGAATCATTTTCCAAAAATCATTCAATCTTTCTTTAACTACTCTTTCTAAGGATTTTTCTTTCTTTCAGGTCAAAGTTGAACCCAAGAGATATGTCTATTTTTCACCTTGATCAAAGACTCCTTCCTTCTTTTAGTCTGATCCTTAACTTAATCACTTCGTGGAGGAGTCTTTGGTGGACTGATCAGGTCTCTCTATTTATAAATTAGTTAGGTTTTTCATAAAAATGATACAAAAAGATTTCAGTGATGGATACTTTTGGAATTGATAGTTACAGATTAGACCAAGGACTTCAGGCTAAAATATTGTCTAAACTATAGTCCGGATGTTTTCATATCTGTTGATGTCTTAAGGCATTTCTTATGTTGAATTATTTATGTCTTATATTGTTACTTAATATTTCATATTTTTCTCTTCTGTTTAATTCAATCAATGTTTATCAATTAATCAATCTACTATGTTTGGAATACTTTTGTTGTTATTTTTCAGTTGTGTCTTCATGATCCCATTTGAAGTTTTCTTGGCAAAGATACTGGAGTGGCTTGCCATTTCCTTCTCCAGCCATTTTATAGATGAAGAAACTGAGGCAAAGAGGGTTAAGTGACTTTCCCAGAGTCACACAACTAGTCAGTGTCTGAGGCCAGATTTGAATGCATAAAGATGAGTCTTCCTAATTCCAAGCCTAGTATTCTATCCAGTGTACCACCTAGCTGACCAGTGGAGCTCTATCCCAGGTGTAAAGGAAAATACAAAATTTAGATAACATGGACAATAGATTCAAGCCTCATTTCTGACTCTGGACATGTCATTTAATCTCTTTAATACTGTAAGTTGAAGTGAAGATGCTGACCAGCATTAGTAGAGAGGGGTTCCTCATCTGGGAAGTCCTTATACTAATAAAATCTCAGATCTTATCCCAGTTCCTACCCTTGCCCTCAAGGAGTTTGTAGTCTAGCAAGAAGATTACTTATTACTATAAACTGGATTTTTACTGAGCCAGTTTCTAACCTGACAATGCTCAGAGATACACAAAGCAGGCCTAGAGACAGGAATGACAATAATCAAGTAGTTTAATTAATCAGTTCCAGAGTGAGGAATGTGCTCCTAGCTGAAGTGAAAGCACAGGATCTATACTTAAATCACAACTGGGGAAGGTGGATAACAATCATTCAGTGGTTTCCCGTGAGAAACCCCTAAGTCCCACAATACAATAGTTCTGAAATCAAGTCTTTGGGGGTTGTGATCACCTCCCCTGAACTACAGAACCAGAGTTTTTTGATGAAGAACGGGTTCTACAGTACTTGATTCGCTTCCCTTCAGGTAGGCAGACAGAAGGAGGCCAGTGATTGTGAGCCTTGTCAAGGTTTGATGGATCAGTTCAAACTGCATTGTGAGTCTGACTCCAAGCTGGAAAAGGTAATTCTGCAAAAGCTAATCTATTAGTATATCCATTACATGTATCATATTGATTTATTATAAAATTATTAAATTCATTTCTCATTATAGACTCACAAGTCTAGTCTCAGTCCTACAAGGTCAAGTGGTTCCAGGCCTGGAATATGAGACAAAGGAGTTGGGACTTTCCAGGATACACAGCACAGTTTATTTCCCCTGTGATTTCCTTGAGGACAGAGGCCTTTTCTTATTGATTTGGTAAGATGAAAGTTCCTGGTGGGCCAAGAGTATTTTTTAATTTTGTCTTTATAGGCTTTAATAAGCACTTCTGGATTGCATTGGATTGAATTTTGGGGGCATTTGTGCTGTGAATGGAGTAAACAGTCCATAATTATTCATTAAATGATCATTTTTAAGACAGGCCCCTGCCACTGTAGACTGCAGCACTGGAGGAAACGCCACATCCACATTCCTGCCCTCCCATATTCAGTTTCTCTTTGTGTATGTGTGAAAAAGAGAGTACTGGGATGGGCACATTTTATTCATGGATTTTTTCTCTGTTAGTATCACTGAGTGGATAAAAGAAGATAAAAATGACACCCCTGGGCACAGAATAGTGGTTTTGGTAACTACAGGTGAAACTCTAGATGTGTCAAAGCAATCTCAGAACCTGGGTCTTGCATCCTTCCGACAGAACTGTTATCCCTACTAATTCTAGAATTCATACTGAAAAGACTTGGGTCTTTCACATCAGAAAATGCTCCCCCGTATACATGAAACTATTTATAAAAGCATTTTTTTTTTGGTGAGTCTGCCTGCGTCAGTCTCTCCCCACTTCAGTCTATTCACCAGTCAACTGCTAAAGTGGTTTTCATGAAGCACAGGTCACTCCTCCCCCTTTTCTTCCCATCCTCCCCACAAAAAAACTCTAGTGGTTTCCTATTGCATTTAGGAGCAAATACAAACTCTTCTGTTTGGTATTCAAAGTGCTTCATAACCTACCATCTCCTACTTAGCCAGTCTTCTTACATCTTACTCTCCAAAATGTACTTTTCAGTCCAGTGACACTGTCCTCCTAGCTGTTCCATGAACAAGACCCTCTGTCTCTCAGTTCGAGATGTTTTCTCTGGTTGTCCCCAATGCGTGAAATGCTCCCATCTTCCACCCTGACTACTGAGCTCCCTGGCTTGCTTTAAATCCCAGCTAAAATCCCACTTCTACAGGAAGCCTTCCCTTTTGTTTTTGTTTGTGGTTATTCAGTTCTGTCTGATACTTTCCTTTTCTAATTTATTTGTTTTCAGTTCTCTCTAATCACTTCCATAAGTCTTAGATTTTCTCCCACTCCCTCCCTGAGATGGCGTGCAATCTTATATGGGTTCCACACATACATTCTCATTATACACATTTTCTGATTCTTTGTGACCCCATTTGGGTTTTTCTTGGCAAGAGCACTTTGCCATTTCCTTTTCCAGCTCATTTTATAGATGAGGAAACTGAGGCAAACAGAGTTAACTGACTTCCCAAGGTCACACATCTAGTAAGTGTCTGAGGTTAAATTTGAACTCAGTCTTCCTGACTCCAGGTTCAGTATTCAATCTACTATACCACCTAGCTGCCCCCAAGCCTTTCCTATCCTCTCTTTATTCCAGGGCTTTTCCTCTGCTCATTTTTGTTATTATTTATCCAGTATACAGCTTGTTTTGTATACATTTTTGCATGCTATCTCTGATTGTTAGAACCTTGAGGGCAGGGACTGTCTTTTGCCTCTATTTGTATCCTAGCACTTAGTACAATGCCTGGCATGTGGTAGCCACTTAATAAATGGTTATTGATTGGGGAACAGCTAAATAGATTGTGGCACATGGCTATAATGGAATAAATATTATTATGTTGTAAGAAAAAGTGAATATGATGAACACAGAGAAGCTTGGGAAGATTTACATGAAGTGAGGCAGAGTGAGGTAAGCAAAACCAAGAAAACAATGTACACAACAAATAGAACAACGTAAATAAAAAGAATCCCACACACAAAAAATAAAGAGTGTTACAAAATTACAAACAATATATATGGTCCCAAAGAAAGAATTGAGAAGATAACCCTACTCCTCTCCTTTGAAGAGATAGAAGGTCCACAGGTGTGGACCATTGTATATATTTTCATATTTTTTTTGATGTAGTAATAGGTTTTGCTGATTTTTATTTTTTTTTAATTTTTTTTAAAATTTATTTATTTAACTTTTAACATTCATTTTCACAAAATTTTGGGCTCCAAATATTTTTCCCATTTGTCCCCTCCCCCCACCCCAAAATACAGGAGCATTCTGATTGCCCCTATCACCAATCTGCCTTCTCTTCTATCATCCCTCCCTTCCCTTGTCCCCATCTTCTCTTTTGTCCTGTAGGGCAAGATAACTTTCTATACCCCTTTATCTGTATTTCTTATTTCCTAGTAGCAAGAACAGTACTTGACAGTTGTTCCTAAAACTTTGACTTCCAACTTCTCTTCATCCATCTCTCCCTCCCCACCCCTTCCCTTTGGGAAGGCAAGTAATTCAATATAGGCCATATCTGTGTAGTTTTGCAAATGACTTTCATAATAGTCGTGTTGTTTAAGACTAACTATATTTCCCTCCATCCTATCCTGCCCCACATTGCTTCTGTTCTCTCTTTGGATCCTGTCCCTCCCCAAGAGTGTTGACTTTAAATTGCTCCCTCATCCCACTACCCTCCCTTCCATTATCCCCCCCACCCTGCTTATCCCCTTATCCCCCACTTTCCTGTATTGTAAGATAGGTTTTCATACCAAAATGAGTGTGCATTTTATTTCTTCCTTTAGTGGAATGTGATGAGAGTAAACTTCATGTTTTTCTCTCACCTCCCCTCTTTTTCCCTCCACTAAAAAGTTTTTGCTTGCCTCTTTTATGAGAGATAATTTGCCCCATTCCATTTCTCTCTTTCTCCTCCCAATATATTTCTCTCTCACCCCTTAATTTCATTTTTTTAAGATATGATCCCATCCCATTCAATTCACTTTGTGCTCACTGTCTCTGTGTGTGTGTGCATGTGTACGTGTGTGTGTGCATGCGTGCGTGTGTGTGTATGTGTGTGTGTGTGTGTATGTGTGTAATCCCACCAACTACTCAGATACTGAAAAGTTTCAAAAGTTACAAATATTGTGTTTCCATGGAGGAATGTAAACAGTTCAACTGTAGTAACTCTCTTATGACTTCTCTTTGCTTTTTACCTTTTCATGCTTCTCTTCAATCTTGTGTTTGAAAATCAAATTTTCTTTTCAGCTCTGGTCTTTTCATCAAGAATGCTTGAAAGTCCTTGATTTCATTGAAAGACCATTTTTTCCCCTGAAGTATTATATTCAGTTTTGCTGGGTAGGTGATTCTTGGTTTTAGTCCTAGTTCCTTTGACTTCTGGAATATCATATTCCACACCCTTCAATCCCTTAATGTAGAAGTTGCTAGATCTTGTGTTATCCTGATTGTATTTCCACAATACTTGAATTGTTTCTTTCTAGCTGCTTGCAATATTTTCTCCTTGTCCAGGGAACTCTGAAATTTGGCCACAATGTTCCTAGGAGTTTCTCTTTTTGGATCTCTTTCAGGCGGTGTTCTGTGGATTCCTTGAATATTTATTTTGCTCTCTGGTTCTAGAATCTCAGGGCAGTTTTCCTTGATAATTTCATGAAAGATGATGCCTAGGCTCTTTTTTTGGTCATGGCTTTCAGGTAGTCCCATAATTTTTACATTGTCTCTCCTGGATCTATTTTCCAGGTCAGTTGTTTTTCCAATGAGATGTTTCACATTATCTTCCATTTTTTTTCATTCTTTTGGTTTTGTTTTGTGATTTCTTGGTTTCTCATAAAGTCATTAACCTCCATCTGCTCCATTCTAATTTTGAAAGAACTATTTTCTTCAGTGAGCTTTTGAACCTCCTTTTCCATTTGGCTAATTCTGCTTTTGAAAGCATTCTTCTCCTCTTTGGCTTTTTGAACCTCTTTTGCCAATTGAGTTAGCCTATTTTTCAAAGTGTTATTTTCTTCAGCATTTTTTTGGGTCTCCTTTAGCAAGGTGTTGACCTGCTTTTCGTGCTTTTCTTGCATCTCTCTCATTTCTCTTCCCAGTTTTTCCTCCACCTCTCTTACTTGATTTTCAAATTCCTTTTTGAGCTCTTCCACGGCCTGAGCCCACTGAATATTTATTTTGGATGTTTGGGATACAGAAGCCTTGACTTTTCTGTCTTTCCCTGATGGTAAGCATTGTTCTTCCTCATCAGAAAGGAAGGGAGGAGATATCTGTTCACCAAGAAAGTAACCTTCTATGGTCTTATTTTTTCCCCCCTTTTCTGGGCATTTTCCCAGCCAATTACTTGACTTCTGAGGTTCCTCTCCACACCCACCTTGCCTCCAGATCCGCCCAGCCAGCACTTGGGGTCTGAGATTCAAATGCTGCTCCCCAGCCTCAGGGCTTTTGGCGGAGGCAGGGCTGCTATTCAGTGTGAGATTAAGTCCAGGTGCTCAGGTGGGGGCAGGGCCACCACTTCACTCAGGGGATTTATACAAAGACCTTCAACAACGGATCTGGGCTCCTGCCTGCTTTGGGAGCCCTTGTCTGATGCTGCCTCTGCTGCTCCTTCCTGTGAGGGCCTGAGTTATGGAGACACCCTGCTCCCCTCTTGGTGAGCTGAAAAGACCCTCTCACTGACCTTTGGGCCCTGTGAGTGGAGGGACCTGAGCTGCTGCTGGAGATTCTGTTCCTGAAGCCTGCTCAGATCTGCTTCTGTTGGTACAGCATGGCCAAGGTAGGGCTGGGCTCTGCTCTGGGTCCAGTGCACGACGGACCCTTCGCATTGGTCCTTCAGGTCTCTCTGGAACAGAAATCTCCTCCACTCCATTGTTCTGTGGCTTCTGCTGCTCCAGAATTTGTGGGGAGTTCTTCTTTACAGGTATTTTATGGGCTGTGAGTTTGGAGCTAGCATATGTGTATCTTTCTACTCCGCCATCTTGGCTCCTCCTGATTTTTCTTTAAAAATAGTATTTGTTATATGGGATGGTTCTCTGAGATGGGGAGGGACAGGGAGCTAAAAACAGGGAGAAATTCTGATGATGTAAGAAATAAAAGATATTAATGAAAACATATTTACACTAAGATTGCTTTTGGAAAAGTCAGAGCCCTTGATTAATCTACCTCTTAAAACCATTGTTGAATTCCAACCTGGTCTCAGAATGATGACCATGTCTCTAACTTCTGCATGCCAGATTGATCTGCCTTCCAATTTTGGTCCCCAGCAGTTGCTAATCTCCCATAGTCTAGCTCCAACCTCCCTGTCTAGATATCTCTCAGAGTATTCACCTATATGTAGTCTATGTTCCACTTCAGCCAACCTGAACCACTTGCTGCTTCACTCATGCCTCTCATCTCAATAGCTGGACCTTGGGCTTAGAACCAGACATCTTCAATGTCATTAAGTCCCTCTCATTTCATAGATGAGGAAACAGACCTAGAGAGGTTAAATAACTGTGGTCACAGAGACAGTCTCCAGATGTGTCTCTAAAGAGTCTGTCTCCAAAACCTGTTCTCTTTCCTCTTCCTTATGTTGTTTCTTGCCCTTCCCTCTTTCACCTTTGTGACTATTTTTCATGCCTACAATGAACTATGCTCAACTCCCACCTACTGCAATCTTTTTTCTTTTAAGTCTGAATTGTTGTACCCTTTCTTCCATAACACATTGCCTGATGTCACCCATCCAGAGGTGATCATCCTCTCCTTGAATCTTTTAGGATATTCTGTTGATAACTAATAATTTTCTAATATGCCAATTTCTTTTTGTTTGTTTACATTTTTTCTGTCTACAAATTGTATACTCCCAGAGGGACTTTTTATCTTTCACCCTAGCATTCCCATCATCTAGGACACCTTGTTCTACATGTTTTAATAGCCTTTGGCATCTAAGCACTTAATAAGTGGCACATTTTCTGAATACCCTAGCTAATCTTCATATTTAAAGGTACAGTTTGGTGATTCTTTCCAATTCAGTTTAATTCAATATACCAGATATTTATTAAGTCATTACTAGGTGCAAGCCTTGTGGTAAGTGTTATAATGATGAAGCAAAAACAAAACTGTCCTTGCCCTCAAGGAGCTTATATTCTCCTGGGGTGGGGGGTGGGGTTGGTGGAAGCATGTGAGATGCACACAAATGCAAGATAATTTGAAGAGGGAGGAAACTAGACATCTGTTTCTATTTGAGAAGTCCTACTCCAGCTCCCCTTGAAGCTCTGAAGGATCCACACCCAACCTTCTGTCTCATCCTCTGGTTTAGAATCTATTGGAGAAACATTGCTTATCAATGCATTCTGATTCACTGGTTATTTTGTTCTTTCCTGTCTGTGTTTGAGCTGGAGGAAAGCTGGCCTTGCATGAGCAGAATACAAACGAACCTTTGAAACCACAATCCTCAACAGGAAATTCTGAAACTCTCAAAGCACGTGAAGAAACTTCATTTGGGTGAGCAACTCAACATCCTGGATGGGTGGAACTTTCCATTACAATTAGCAATTTTATCCCTTTGCTCCTGGCTTTCATTCCTAGAAATAAACTAGACTGGTTCATCAACAGGCTGACTAGACTGTTTCCATCTTTATTGGCCCAAGACATTTTCACCAATCCTAACTGTGATTATTCATGACAATACTAATTCCTACTGTCAAGATTCAGGACACACAGGATTAACCTAGCAAGTTTGCTAGGTGACTGTGACCTCAGATTTTTCTGAAGTTAGCAGAAAGTAGAAGCTGGAGTTGAGAAGACCATAGACCAAAAGCATTATCCATAATACTAGGGAATTTAAAATTCAAAGAGAGATTGGGGGAGGGTGGGAGTAGTTTGGAATTCCAGGCTTACAGAATAGCTCAAAGTGTATGTAGCCAGGAAACATTCAGGGATATGTGGAACTAGAATGTCACCTATAGTCAACAATATTGAGTAGGGACAAGTGAAATTGAAAACCAGAGTAGGATTGGAGTCAGAGTCAAAAGAAAGGCAGAGACCACAAATGTGTATCCAGATTGCTGTTTTCAGGGATGTTGTCACACTCCTTCAATAAGGACTAAGATGACATCAAGGTCAGCTACTGCACAGATGGTGAATTATTTAACATGTAAAGGCTATAAGCCAAGACTAAAGTGGAGGAAGAGTTGGTGCATGATTTTTTGTTCACAGATGACTGTGCACTCAATGAAGCCTCTGAAGCTGAAATGCAATGAAATATGGACTGATTCTCTGCAGCTTGTGCTAATTTGGGCCTTGCAGTTAATACCAAGAAGACACAGGTTCTCCAACAACTGGGACTATACCATCCAAACATGGAACCATCAGTTTCAGCAAATAGAGAAGTTTTGAATACTGTAGATTAAGTCCACTTATCTTGGCAGTATACTTTCCAAGAATATATACATTGGTAATGAGGATGACACATACATTGCCAGTGTTAGCTCAGTACTTGGAAGGCTCTGAAGGAAAGAGTGGAAGAGAAGAGTTATTGTATGCCTGTGAAACTTGGACAGTATACCAGCGCCATTCCAGGAAACTGAATTGCTTCCATTTAAATTGTCTTAGGAAGATTCTGAAGATCACCTGGCAGGATAAGGTTTCAGACACTGAGGTCCTTTTTCAAGCTAAACTTGCAGGCATTCAAAGTATACCACAGAGAACATAACTCCGATGTACTAGTCACATTGGTTGAGTGGCAAATATATGCTTGCCTAAAAGACTATTTGACAGAGGACTCACACAAGGCAAGTGCTCACATAGTGGTCCAGGAGAAGCAATGTAAGAAGACTCCCAAGATCTCTCTGAAGAACTAATTATGTGACATGGGAGACACTGGTATAAGACCAGCAGCACAGTATGCCCACATCAGAGAAGGTGCTGTGCTCTATGAGCAAAGCAGAATTGAAACAGTTCAAAGAAAATGGGAGATGTGCAACTTTAGAGAATCCACCCCAAATGTTCACATGGACTATTTGTGCCCTGCCTGTGATAGAACATTCCAAGATCTTATTGGTCTGATCAGCCACAGTTGGATACACTGTAACTTGACTCTAGCATAGTGATGTCATTTTGGTCCTCTTTGAGAATGAACAACAGCTAACCAACCAACCTATTTTATAGGATGAGTGGGTTGAACCAGATGATCTTTGAGTTCTTTTCCAGCTCCTATGATAAAAGATCATAGATCTAGAACTGTAAAGGACCTCATAGGCACCTAGATGAGTCATTCTACAGATAATAAAACAGGCTCAGAGACATTAACTGACTTGCCTACAGGTTCACACTCCAATATTGTGTTAGCAAACAGCATTTGAAGTGGGGTATTCCTTACTCTGAGTCTAGCACTTCATCCATTGTGCTGGGCTACCTAATTCTGATAATTTCATGAAAGATGATGTCTAGGCTCTTTTTTTGATCATGGCTTTCAGGTAGGCCCATAATTTTTAAATTGTCTCTCCTGGATCTATTCTCCAGGTCAGTTGTTTTTCCAATGAGATATTTCACATTATCTTCCATTTTTTCATTCTTTTGGTTTTGTTTTGTGATTTCTTGGTTTCTCATAAAGTCATTAGCCTCCATCTGTTCCATTCTAATTTTGAAAGAACTATTTTCTTCAGTGAGCTTTTGAACCTCCTTTTCCATTTGGCTAATTCTGCTTTTGAAAGCATTCTTCTCCTCTTTGGCTTTTTGAACCTCTTTTGCCAATTGAGTTAGCCTATTTTTCAAGGTGTTATTTTCTTCAGCATTTTTTTGGGTCTCCTTTAGCAGGGTGTTTAGTTGTTTTTCATGCTTTGCTTGCATGTCTCTCATTTGTCTTCCCAGGTTTTCCTCCACCTCTCTAACTTGATTTTCAAAATCCTTTTTGAGCTCTTCCATGGCCTGAGCCCGTTGAGTGGGCTGGGATACAGAAGCCTTGACTTTTCTGTCTTTCCCTGATGGTAAGCATTGTTCTTCCTCATCAGAAAGGAAGGGAGGGAATACCTGTTCACCAAGAAAGTAGCCTTCTATAGTCTTATTTTTTTTCCCTTTTCTGGGCATTTTCCTAGTCAGTGATTTGACTTCTGAATATTCTCTTCACACCCAATTCACCTCCAGATCTGCCCAGCCAGAGCTTGGGGTCTGAGATTCAAATGCTGTTTCCCAGCCTCAGGGCTTTTGGGGGGGGGGGGCTGCTATTCAGTGTGAGATTAAGTTCAGGTGCTCAGGTCGGGGCAGGGCCACCTCACGGGCTCAGTTCCCTCAGGGGGTTTATGCAGAGACCTTAAACAATGGATCCAGGCTCCTGCCTGCTTGGGGAGCCCAGGTCTGCTCCCACCTCCACTGCTGCCTCCTGAGGGGGCCTGAGTTATGGGGGCACCCCACTCCCCTCTCGACCCGCCAAAGAGACTCTCTCACCGACCCTTGTCATCTGTGGGTGGAGGGACCTGTGCAGCCACTGGAGATTCCGTCCCTGAAGCCTGCTCGGATCTGCTCCTCTCGGTGCCACGCAGCCAAGGCAGGGCTGGACTCTGGGTCTGCAGCGCAAGGACCTTTTGTGAGAGGTTTTCAGGCTCTCTGGAACAGAAATCTCATCCACTCCATTGTTCTGTAGCTTCTGCTGCTCCAGAATTTGTTGGAAGTTTTTTTTTTTACAGATATTTTATGGGTGGTGGGTTCGGAGCTAGCGTATGTGTGTCTATCTACTCCGCCATCTTGGCTCTGCCCCCCTGGGCTACCTAATTCTGTAAGTTAAATCTTCACAACTCTAGAAATGGCAATAGGAGGCAATGGTGACTGGGAGTGGATATCTATATCTAAGCATGAGTATACATACATCTGCATATAAAGATATACTTCCTTACATTAATATATTTCCTCTAACTGAGGAGTCTGTAGAAACACCTTTCTAGAGAAGCAATTCCCTTCCTCAGATCTATACTATTCAAATAACATGTGGTAATAGTGGAAAGCATTGTTTAGGTCTCTTGGTATCACATCTCTAGCCTTAGACTCTCCTTCAGCTTCAGGGACTATCTATTCAGTCTTATTCCTTCACTAAGATGCTGATTCTATTCAGGAATGAAAGGAATCCTTTCCTTCTTCCAGCTTTCAAGGACCACAAACAGTCTTCCTTATTGTCCAAGATATTGCTGCTGTATTCCCTCTTATTTTGATAGACGGGTAGATTCTGAGAGTTCTCAAACTTGATGTTGATAGAAATTGTCCAGGAAATTCCAGTTCTCTCATGAGAAGTTTGGGTTACGAGAGGCTGTTTCAGAATAATAATCAATAAATATTTATTGAGTATCTACTTATGTGACTGGTATTGGGATAAGTTCTGGGGATGTAGAAAAGAGGAAAAAGACAGTACTATTTAATAGAGGAGATGAGAAGGAAACAAATATGGGCAAGTGAATTATATGTGGAATACATAGGAAATAAGAAAGAGAAGGAATTAGAATTAAGGGATAATGAAAAACCTTTTTGTAGAAGATGGAAGTTCAGTTGGGACTTAAAGGAAGTCAGGGAAGCCAGTAGGCAGAGATAAGAAAAGTAAGCACTCAGGGATGTTGGGACAACTGGAGAACATTTCTTGAGCTGAGATGGAGCGTATATGGAACATTAAGGAGGCCAAAATTTCCTTGCCTCTTTCCAGAAGACTTGGATTCAGAGACTTTCACCACTTGGCCACATGGTTTTCTTTCCTACAGCTGTCCCCTCATAGCTGAGAAGCTATACCATGCTTCTTTAAGTATGGACCAGGAATTTGGGGTTCAGGAGCTGTTATCTCAGTTTGTGTAGGTGAGAACACATGTAGGTTCCATGTACCTCTGCCTCTTTACTCCCAGAAACTAAGTGGGCTCCTAGCTTTGCTACTCTCTCAGAGCATAAGGGGGCTAGGGGTGGGGACAGGGACTAAAAAAGGCAAGAGGGTTTGAGTAAATAATTGATGAGGATACAAATAGTGGCCTAAGGGTTAAAAAAATATTAAGGATTTCTTTTCCAGTACTTTGTGAAGCCCTATAGCTTATTCTGTAACTCAAGGGTGTCCTAAAGCCCTTTCCTCCTTATCTTGAAATACCATAAAACTTCTTCTTAACCTAATTCTTTTTGTCTCCCTTATCCTGTGTTCCTCTGTCTTTTAATTTTTGTCCTGTGTCCCCCTGTCATGTCCTTAAATCTTTAAACCATAAAGAATTTCCTTTGTCTCTCTCATCATATGCTACAAAATCCTTTCTTGTCCTATCTTTAATCTTTAACCCCCACAAAAACCTCTAAAACTATATCTTCATTCTAAAAACCTCTATATAAGCATAACTCCCCTAATTATCAGGGTCTCATTTAGCTTCTTTGCTAAAGAATCCCATGCTGCTTTATGTAATAAAGCTCCCAATGGCTACAGAGAATGTCTTAAGTGAATTGTTTCACACCTGAACCGATATCCCAACTCTGACCTCAACATAATGACCCTGCTTCTTAAAGACCAACCTTTCCACAATCATTTTCTAAGACAACCAATTCATCCCTTATAAGTAAGCGTTAATCAGAAGATTATCTTTGGTCTTCTCAATGAGGTGTTAATGGGTATGTCTATACACTCCATTGAGTTACATAGTTGAAAAGGAATTGGTTCTGGAGTCTGAGGATCTGGACTCAAATCCCGCCTCTCGTGCTTATTATCTATGTGACCATGGACATATCATTTAACCTCCATGGGCCTCGGTTTCTTCATCTATAAAATGAGAAGAGCTTGATTAGATGATCTTGGAGTTCCCTTGGCTATGGGCATTCTCTCTGGCTACCCCTCCCCACTCCCCCACTTCCAGGTCTGGTAACCTCTCCCTCCTTCCCTCTGACTACAGACATAGTTCCAGCTAAAACTTCACCTCCTACAAGACGCTGTTGCTCAACTATTCTTAATCCCAGTGTCTTCACTCTCTTAATTATTTCCTAGTTATCCTGAATGTAGTTTGCTTTATATATATATATATTTTGACATGCTGACTTCCCCATTAGATTTTAAACTTCTTGAGGGCTGGGACTAACTTTTGCCTTTTTTTGTGTGTGTGTGTTCCCAGTGCTTGGCACAGTGCCCAGCATATAGTAGATGTTTAATAAATGCTTATTGAATTGATATGAATTGAATTGACTTTGAGATACTCTCAAAGTCCAGAACAAACAAAGCCAGTTAGCCCCTAAGTTCATCAAGTTGATCAGAGAGTTCCTTTGAATGACTTCTAACCTATAGTTACTCTTGGAGAAGTAGTGTCATCTAGTGGGAAAAACACTGAATAAAAACTTGGTTGGTACAGTTTGCATCCTACCAGCTTAGCTGTTCAACCTTAGTCAAAATATTTCACTTCCCTGAGTTAAAAGGGAAATGCCTTGTGTATCCCACCAAGTTGTGACAATAAAACACACTGATAGTAGGGTAAGAGCGTGGTATATTGAGAAGGGTGGAAGAATTAAAGTCAGAGGACCTGCTCCTTATTACCCAGGTGACCTTGTACAAGTCGCTTGACTTTTCTGGGCCTCAGTTGTCTCATTTGTAAAATAAGGACATTGAACTCAATGAGCTCTAAGGTGACTCTGAGCTCTAAATCTAAGGCTTTTTGGACATATTGATTACTTATGCTGATTTTCCCCCCTTTTTCTTTTGTCTTTAAAAACATTTGTTATAGGGGCTGACTCTGGGAGGAGGAGAAAGAAAAATACTGAGGAACATCATGGTGACTTTTTAAAAAATGGAAAGAATCAACAAAAAAGGTATTTCAAAAATATTCGCTCAACTTCTTGAAAGTATTTTTCAAATACTTCAAAAACTGGTTAGAAAAGCAGGTTGTTCCCTTCCTACTCTATTTTTACCCCAGGTCAAAAACTGGGTCTTGGATAATGAGATTGAGATATGGACAGTCTTTGAAAACCAAATGATTGCTGGTTGTCTATCTTTTACAAGTTATTTTTTAATTATAAGACAGAATGATCCTGAGTTGTATGGAAGCCCAGGGTATGTATAATGGTGCCCAGACAAGTGGTAACTCAACAGAAGCATCAAGGCTATGACACATGCATCTTTGAATATGCCTTCTACCTTGGCAGAGCCAGTCATTCTGACTCTAAGGGAAAGTTCCATCTTCTAAAGGTGAAAATACAACAATCATTTGGTTGCAAATGTCATCTAAATCATTAAACTAATTCTTTAAGTTCCTCTTCCTGAACTTGAAGAAAAAGGGTATAGTAGAGGACAGCATTATAGCTCTCATTTTCTAGCAGTGAAAATATGCTGCTCAGGAAAGATGGTGTGATCTGAGTCATGAGAGAAGGTGAATGATCTGCAAGGTTAAACCAGAGTTCCTGGGATTAATAAATCCGGAGTAGAAGCAGGAATTGCAAAGAATCCATAGGAATTGTCCAAAGTCAGGGAGCTTAACAGAGTATGAAAAGGAAAAAATAAAGAGGGAGCAAGTAGGCAACACTGAAATAATTACTAGTTTCATGCAGCTCATCTTTAATGATGATAATGTGCCAAGTCTTATTCCCTCCCTAGTCTGCTCATTGGTAAGGTCATTGGTGTCAATGCATTGTGCAAGAGAGATAACGAATGCTTTATTATGAGATGTCTTCAAACGGAGGCTGGCTGACCACTTGCAAAGGATGTTGAGATAGTATAGTGCAATGGCAAGACCAATGACCCAGCTTTCCCCTGTATAACCTTGAGAAAATGTCTTTATTTCTGTAGAGCTAAGATTTCCCAACAATAAAATGAGGGAAATGGTCTGTACTGTTTCAAAAGTCACTTCAAGTTCTAAACCTTATGGATCTATATTAAAGACAGGATTTATGTTTTTGGTGGGAATTGAATTGGGTTACCTCTGAGACATCTTCCAGTCTTTGATTCCATAATTATTCAGGGTCACCAGGAAGGTCCCTCAACAAAGAGTATCTTTCCTCTTAGGTCTGAAAGTTTTTAATGTTTTATTGTTAGAGTTTGGAGTCTAGCAGGTGTTTTTTGTCTTAAGAATCTTCTATTGAGATATAAACTGGAAGCTAGGTAGCACAGTGAATAGAGGGCTAGTCCTGAAGTCAGGACTACCTGAGTTGAAATCTGGCCTCAGGTACTTGCTAGTTGTGTGACCCTGGGCATGTCATTTATTCCTGTTTGCCTCAGTTTCCTCATCTGCAAAATGAGCTGGAAAAGGAAATGGCAAACCACTTCAGTATCTTTGCTAAGAAAATCCCAAATGGGGTCGCAAGAGAATAGAAAGGACTTAACCACAACAACAAATTAAGAAACCAATACCCTAGAGAGTGAAATACCTTAATCTTTGTCAGTTAGCATCTTAGCAGAGAGGTTAATTAAAAGCAGCATCCATACTAATAGAAATCAGGGTAATCTGGAGACAGAAATGAGTAGCATTGAAAAAAAAAGTTGGAAGTATCAACTTTGCTAAATTTACCATTTTAACTAGGTCTAACCAGCCATAATCACACTGACCTCCTTTCCTGCAAGTCAACAAGAGGATAGCAACAGAAGTATGGTTCCTCCCCACCTTCCAATCATGTAGAAACTTGGCTGGAAGTAAGAATGCAATTAGGAGAGAGACTGTATATCCCTAAGTGCCCAATGTTCTACTGTGTGTAAAGAGAGAGAAGAAAATCCTTTGTAAATTTATACTTGAAAATTTCTAGTTAATAAGGGAATAGATGATTAATATCCTATGATTAGGCATTTTAATATAGCAGTAATTTTATGCCTGGCTGAGAGGACTGTAGTATTGTTCTGAATTTGAGAGCTCCCTTATACTTTTAATTCCACCACCCTACCCCCCAGTCCTGGATTAATTTAAACAAATCCCTCATAAAACTTGTTGTTGTTTTAGCCTGATTATCCATAATAGCTATTAGAGTTAGGATTCAATATCACATTTTGGCAGTAGTTCTTATTGTCTAATATATGTTTTCATTGTTGTTCACTTGTTTCAGCTGTGTCTGACTCTTCGTGATCCCATTTGAAGTTTTCTTAGCAAAGATACTGGAGTGGTTTCTCGTTTCCTTCTCCAGATCATTTTACAGATGAGGAAACTGATGAAAACAGAGTTAAGTGACTAGTTCAGGGTCACACAGCTAGTAAGTATCTGAGACTGGATTTGAATTCAGGTCTTCTGACTTCATGCAGGTTATTCTATCTAGTATACCACCTAACTGCCCATTTTATGTATATATATATATATATATATGATATATGATATGTATATTATGTATATATGGTATGTGTGTATGTCTGTCTGTCTATATATGTATGTACACACAGATATACATACGTATAGGTATATACACACATACACATATATAATATATACACACATACATACATATACACATACACATATATATACATATATATGTGTGTATAATTTATAGATATATAGATATAGATATCACACTCCAACCTACCTTTACGGCTTCAGGTTACATAAAATAAATCAAACCCTTACTTGATCACTTCTGAGTGATCAGATTACTTCAGCTGAGTGATGACAACTGATAGGCATATAGAGCTTTAAGGTTTACAAAGGGATTTATAAATATAGTCTCTTTTGATACAACACTAGAAGATAGGTTTTACAGGTATTATTAATCCTTTTTTACTAGTAAGAAAGAGGTGTTGTGATGTCAGTGATCATGGAGCTAGTAAGTGTCAGAGGCAGAATTCAAACCCAGATCCTTCCTGCCTCCAAGTCAAGCAGCTAAATACTTATTCACTTCCTCGCTTTTGGCTGTAGTTGGCAACTTTGGGAAATACTTCTCTTGAGCTGTCTAGAAAAAGGAGTTTAAATGAGAACAATACAGAACTGCGTGTGGTCTGCCATCTTGATACAATCTCTCATGATGTGTTCTTTTTCCTTTTATTTTAAGCAAAAGAAGGTTCTCAGAGACCACATCCTGTCTTTCAAATAGAGACGTCAGTTTTTGGCAAACTACGGCAGCTAGTAGCAGTAATTGCAACAGTATTGCTGCCACCTCTGTTTTCTTTATTCTCCCACCTTCCATATCCACTCAACCATCCCAGCATTTATTTGACTCAGTTTCCATCCTACAAGGTAGGGCTTTTACTTTAATGGAGTCAAAGAAAAAAGGGAAGGAATTCCATTTTAAGCTGTATTAACAAAAGGATGGTGTCTGGAACAAGGGAGGCATAGTTTTGCTGCACACTGTCTTTGTTGATCCACGTAGGGATAAAGGGTTTAATTCAAGGCATCAGCAAAGAAGGTGGTCATAAGAGGGAGAAGAATCAACACCACATCCTATAAAAAAATTGGCTAGGACACCTAGGAGTATTTGTTTCAGAGAGGATAATACTTAGATGGGACGTGATAACTATCTTCAGTATGCTTAGGGCTGGCATGTGAAACAGGGATTATATTTTTTCTGTGTGGCTCCCAGCAGAATTTGGAAGAGGGAGGGGATTTTGCATCACAGCTCTTGCCATTTCAAGCAGAAGGTGAATGATAGCAAAGGGTATTTTTAGAATGACAACATTATATAATTTGGTAGTTTAAGGGACTTTAGCATCTCATTTGTTCCATCCCGAGATACAAGATGTGTGTTTTGAGGAGCTAACTCAATCAATTATTTGTCTAAAAAACTGAATGTCTGGGCAGCGGACCTTCTTCATCCATTGGTTTGTTTGTTTATTTTTCCAGGTCTCTTTGCCAGTCTCTTTGGAGTAGTCGTGAATCTCATTAAGGGGATCCAGAGTTAACCCGGGGATTGATGTAATGACCAGGAGTATCCAGAAAACCTGATCTTTGATGAAGAACATATTTTTCCATTTGGTCACTATGTACATTTTCTCTCTGACAGTGGTGGACATCTTTGGAAAGGTATCATTTCACTGATTTATGCTCCTTTTGACACTAATAATTAGGAAATCATTGAACAAAGTTATTTCTGTGATTGTGTCATTTTTCAGTCATTTCCATTCTTCATGACCCCATTTGAGGTTTTCTTGTCAAAGACACTGCAGTGATTTGCTATTTTCTTCTCCAGCTCATTTTACAGATGACAAAACTGAAACAAACAGGGTTAAGTGACTTGCCCATCTAGCTAGTAAGTGTCTGAGGCCAGATTTGAACTCAGGAAGATCAGTCATCCTAACTTCAGGCTCAGCCCTCTATCCATTGAACCACCTCACTGCCCCTTGCATCAACTCATAACATCTATTTTTGGGGATATCCAGAGAATGATGCCCACTTTTGTTCTGAAAAGGCTAGTTTTGTTTCTGTATGTGATGCTGTGTTTCTCAGAGTCAGAATTTTTAGGACTTGGGGGAACATAAGAACATAGAGTTCAAAAATAATAGTAATAACTACCACCATGGGACCATAGGATCACTGATTTAGGGCTAACAGGAAGCTCTAGGCCAAGGGTCGGGAACCTGCAGCCTCAGGTCCACATGTGACCCTCTAGGTCCTCAAGTGCGGCCCTTTGAGTCCAAACTTCACAGAACAAATCCCCTTAATAAAGGGGGATTAATAAACTTAATAAAAGTTCTGTAAAACTTGGACTCAGTCGAAAGGCTGACGTAGAAGGCCCAAGGATGTAGAAGGCCACATGTGGCCTGGAAGCTGTGGGTTCCCCACCCCTGCTCTAGTCCAAGTCTTTCATTTTACAGATCATGAAACTGAGGCTCGGAGAGATTAAGTGGTTTATATAGCATTTTAAGATTTGCATAATGCTTTATATCTATAATCTCATTTTATCTTCACAATACATACTTCAAAGTCCATTTCAAATAGGGCTCTGAAGCAAAAATTGTGCTTTTGTTTTGTGGGACTCTCATAGCCAATGGCTAGAAATCACTAATTGCTCTGACCCTGTGAAATACATGCTTATGATTATTTTCATTTTGCAAATGAGGAAACTATAGCTGAGAGAAATTGTGATGTGCCCCAAATCACAGAGCTAGTAAGTGATCTGAAAAGGACAGGAATGCAGGTCTTCCTGACTCCAAGTCCAAGGCTCTCTGCGCTATGTGACCTAGCTGCTTGGAAGGGACTTGATCGATCTGAAAGGAACCATAGAAGTTATCTGCATTAACTAGTCCAATAGACTCATTTAATCTTTGAGGAAAACCAAGGCCTTAAAATGATAAACTTCCACAAGATCACAGAGGTACTAAGTGACCAAACCTATCCTAGGACCCAGGGCTCCTAATTCTCAGACCATTGTTCTCTCCTCAATTCCATCTTACCATCATAGTTCATGGAGAATTCTGTCACCTGTTTCTTATAAATGTGCTACTAGAAACACTGGGGATAAGAAACTGACATTGGTTACAAAGTGGTATTATTTGAAATTCTACAATGAAAAATTTAGGGAAGGTTGGTGGTAGAGTGGATGGAGCTCCTGGCCTGGAAACCTGAGTTCAAGTCCGACTTTAGACATTTACTAGTTGTGTGACCCTGGGCAAGTCATTTGCCTCAGTTTTCTCATCTGAAAAATGAACTGGAAGAAAATGACAAACTACTCCAGTACCTTAGCCAAGAAAATGCCAAATGGGGTCATGAAGAGTTGGACATGACTGAAAATGACTTAAACAGCAGCAAGAAAATGAAAACATTGGCAATGCTTTCCAAGATTGAGTCAGTCTAACTGAAGAGGGTTTTCTTAACCTGCTAGATCAAGTCTACTTGTGCTTGGGGCCAGTGTTCGTCTCTGCATTGGCCTTGAATATCCCACAAAAAAGATAAAATTTTACTTGAGATGTATTTAATGCGGATCATGAAGCACATGAACCAGAAGGGAAATAACTCAAAAATAAACCCATAGTTACATTAAAAAAGGCAAAAAACTCCTATATAATGAAAATAGAATTCTTGATAGTAATACTAAAAATTTAAGATGAGCAAATATTTCTGAAAAGATGATGATGGATTTTCCATCAATATCTGCCTTAGGACAAGTGGAATCTGCCATTAGGTCACTTCAGAAAGAGCCAAGGGGTGTTCTTAAGTCCACCAAGAAAGGGAAAAAAAAAAAGAGAGCTCTGCTCCCCTACTTGTCAGGAAGACAAGGAGCAGAAGAGAAAGAGCCAAAGCCAAAAGTTTCAACTTTCCTGGCCACTGGGCAAAGAAGGGAGTGGGCTTGGGAGTAGGGCCAAGAAACTGCTACTCTTCTAACCAGAGAGGAAAAACTAAGAGTATAAGACCAACTGGCAGCCACTTCCTAAGAAGGATGTAACTTGGCCAGTTGTTATCTATGCCAATGCCAAGGATGGCTGTGCCAGCAGCCAGGTAACCCTTGCAGAAGGTGCTCTGGTGTGAGGGTTTTCCAATCCTTTTCAGGGTTGCTCCTCCACCTTTGGTGTCCACCTCTCACCCAACTCTCGCATTTAGCTCCAGGCAGCTGTAGCTTGGGCAGCAGCCACAGTCTGATAAAATCAGCTTGGCAGACTGGGTAAGCCAAGTTGAGGGAATTGAAAGAACTCAAATCTCATTGGTGAGTTAGTTGTCTACCCCAAGCATGTGAAGACTTCTCTTCCAAAGAATGGGAAGATAAAAATAATTCTTTCCAGTGGCCATGAACATGCCTAAAAAAATTGCTGTGGAGTGTTTGGAGATGTACCAGATATTGAAGACACCAAGGTCATCCACTATATCACAGGCCATAGCCAGTCATCTTGACTTTTGTTGTGATTGCTGGACTTTGAGGCTGGGAAGAAAGAGTGAGGCTTATGCTACTCTGCCTCCCATAAATCCAATTCACATTCAAATCAAGATTTCACCCCATGATGTCACTGACCCTCTTCTAAAATGAAGATGAACAACAGTCCTTGCAGGGAAGAAAAGGCCTATATTCTAATTATTTTGCTATTTATCTCATGAAGAGACAACTGAAACAAAAAAATCAAACATGTCCTTTTTTAAATTTCCAGGCAAAAGCTTAAAGTCTTTTTGGAAAATGAGTGTATTTGATAAAACAAATAATTATTCAGTGGTCTAGTTCTGTGTATTCATGCAACAGCTTACTCTTCTTCATTCCCCTGTCAATGGACAAGTATGATTGATTTCTATCATAAAAGATGATCTTCTATAATTTTTCTTCGGGGAAGGGGCACAGGATGAGGATTTAAGGTGAGTGGGATGGGCCTGTCTCCATCTCTGAGCTTTTAGGGTTTGAATTGGTTCCAGTTGGTGAAAAGCAAAGTATTACTAGTTCTTTTAGACAGGGTTAAACAGGGATGGTCCCCAACAGGGAGCTAAGGAGTTACTTCCCTCAAACCATGCCAAAAACTTTATACTTCACCCCCATGAAATATACTGGGTTTGATTCTCATGAAGCAGAAGTAGCCCAGTTTTGAAACTAGAATTGAGTTCAGAGGACCATGTTTAAGATATGCTATACTATTTTGAGTCTGATCTCACAACTTTTCATCATTGTGCATTTCATGATGGTATCTAAGCCTACTGCATCAGAAAGAAGCACCAGAAACCCACTTTTATCTCCTTCCAATCCCATACCCTCTCTGCCCCATCCTGAATGTCTCTTGGGTTTGCCTTGGGTTTTCTTTAACCTCCACTCTCATCTACCAACTCCCTAATGTTACCAATATTGAAACCAGTCTCCTTCCAAACTCTTGACTTCTCACTCCTTAAGGTGAACGCATGTCTAGAATATAGAGCATATAGATGCAGCTGACTAGGTGGTAGACTGCATACAATGTTGGGCCTGCAGTCAGGAAGAGCTGAGTTCAAATATAGCCTCAGATATTTTCTGGCTGGGTGTCCCTGAGTAAGTTATTTAACCTCTGTCTCCCTCAGTTTCCTCAACTGTAAAATGGGGATAGTAATAAACTTTTTCCCCAGGATTGTTATAAGGATAAAATGAGATAATACTTGCAAATTGTTTACCATAATACCTGGTACATGGTAAGTGCTTAGTAAATGTTTTCTTCTTTCTTTCCTTCCTTCTCTTCTTCCTTCCTTCCTTCCTCCCCTCCTGACTCCCTTCCTCTCTCTCTCCCTTTCTTCTTCCCTCCCTTTCTTTTTACTTCCCCCTTCCCTCATTTCTTTCCTTTCTCCCCTCCCTTCTTCCTTCCTTCCTCCTCTTCTTTTCTCTCTTTTTCTCTCCTTCCCTCTCCTTTTCCTTCCCTCTCTCCCTCTTCCTTCCTTCCTCCTCTTCTTTCTTCTTTTATCTCCTTTCCTCCCTCTTTTCTTACCTCCCTTTTCCTCCTTCCCTCTCTTCCCTTCCTTTCCTCCTTTCCTTCCCTTCCTTCCTTCTCTCTTTCCTTCCTTCCTTCCTTCTTTTGAGAATATATTGGTACCACAACCCCTGACTACCTTTCTACTATGACTCCTAGCCTAGTTTCCCAAATGCTCTACGAAACCAAATCTGAGAGTACCTATGAGAGCTCTCCAAATAGACTACTACAAAGTGGGAAATATTTACTGTCCCTTATAGCCTCACCCATAGATCTAAAGTTGAAATCCCCCCATTTTATAGGTAAGGAAAGTGAACGTTAAGTGACTTATACCGGAACACATAAGTAGTAACAGACTGAGTCAAAATCTGAACCTAGCTCCTCTAACCCCATAGCCAAGACTTTTTCCACCACCCTCTGGGGATAAATCATCTCAAATAGCAGACACCTTTATCTTACCCTGCAGCATTCCAAACTCCTGACAGCAGAGTAAGCTAAGGGAAATTTGTTCAAGGTTTTGTTTGTTTTATTTGAATTTGGATTATAAGGTTTTTGTTTTCTTAAGGCACTGGAAACATTGACATCAGCATCAACCAACCATGTTTTAAGGTGATCCACAGAAAATAGATATTTTTTCTGTACTCTGTATTTAAACATAAAAATCAAATTTCTGTGTATAGTAGTCAAATTCAGAGAACAGAAACGTGATTGCAGTGCCTAAGATCTTGGATCCACTTTGCAATACCTTCTGTTCACTAAGTTCAGATTTGTTGACCAATGAATAATACTTTCCCTATCTTCTTCCCTTGTTATTCAGTCATGTCTGGCTCTCTGTGACTTAGAAGACCCTATTGTCCATGAGGTATTCTTGGCAAGAATACTGAAGTGGTTTCCCATTTCCTTCTCCAGTGGGTTAAGGCAAACAGAGGTTAACTGACTTGCCCAGGGTCACAGAACTAGTAAATGTTTGAGGCTGAATTTGAAGTCAGGTCTTAACTGACTTCAGACCCAAAGCTCTATACACTGAGCCATCTAACTGTTTCATCTTCTTTCTATTCTATAATATAATAAAAGACTTTGGGGGAAACAACATAAATGAATGAAAGAATAAAGCATTTATAATGCATTTACTATGTGCAAAGCGCTGGGTTAAATGTTATAAATACAAATAGAAAAGTAAGATAGCCCCTTCTTTCAAGAAGCTCATATTCTGAGGGGGACACCCATGGAAAGATTCAGCTGCAAGTCAGATGGAAAGGTGCAATGGTCCACAGGGTTCAGAGGCAAAGCATATATTAATGTATCTTCTTTAATGTCCCTCCCACTAATAAAATGATTAATTCTTCCCTAAGAGTTTACACCAATGTTTCATTGTGGTATGAAATTAATCCTGATTTCTTGAAGGCAGTGTCAACAAAGAATGTTGGAAGTGCAGTCAAGAAGACCTGGATTCAAATATCTCAAAACATGCTTTCTAACATGTCTTGGAGAATCTAAAAGCTATATGGGACTTCAGACTTTCAAAGATTTCTTCAATTTATGTATAGATGACTCATAAAGATATTGGCTAGATGGGCGAGTATGCATATAGATCAGTAGTTATTGAAATTCTCTGGATCACTTTTTTTTTTGTAAGGTTCAAGATTTTTTTTATGCCTTTGTTATTATCTCCTTCAGATATCTTGTTTATCCCTCAATGTCCTCCTGTTTTGCTTTCAGCATGGATCTTCTCTCTATACACTTGGCACAACTGGAATATTTCTGCCATCTTTGTTTTCTGTAGTGCCATTTCCACCTCTTTCATAAGTATATTTGGAATGGTGATATTAGAATCCAAGTATGGTGGTTCCATAGTCCTTAATGGGAAAAAGAAGATTTTTTAAAAAAATCTTTTCAGTTTTCTTTTGTTTGTTCTATTTTTATCCTTGAAAGTCCCTTGAATGATTACTTAGCTGGATAGTTTGCCAAAGTTTCTTTAAAATGGTTTTATACTCTATTTATTCATTCTGCTCTATGAAGTGGTGCTACTCAAAATCATCCATCAGCCTTTGTAAGATTTTATAGACAAGTTTATATCATAGCAAGGTACTGCCTTTAGCAACCACTTCTTTATCCACTTAGGAATAAAGTCCAATATTTGGTGACAATAGAACTTTCTGGGCCTTTTGTTGGCAATTATTCTACATTGGTTAAATTTCAGGATAAAATTATTGTAGTTAACATCAGTGTCATTGCTGTCACCTACTTCACATTTAAAAGATTTTCAATTACTTGATCAAACAGTCCAGAAATGAGTTATTTTAATTGCATATCATATCATTTTTTCATTCTTCTTGTTTTTCTTTCTTTCTTTAAAAAACTAATTCTGATCTTAGTTCTGATGAAGCAGTGATTTGACTATACACAGAGAGATGACTCAGGGTTAATTCCCACATCAATGGGAAGTCTTTTCCTGTCTGTTAAGATATAATCTATTTATTTTTTATGGTGATATTTGGTATTCACTTTGTCTATAATGTTTTGTTTATTTGACTAATAGGAGTCAGTACAATATAATGGAAAGTTCAAATAATAATAATCCCTTTTTTGTTATAGATGACTAGTTCATCTTATTTTCCAGCATGCAGGGGCTTAATGGTATATTTTATGCCCCTTTTGTGTATGTCTTCATTGATATATGCTGTAAACTACTTATATCCCCTATGTATCTCTCTATTGCTGTTTGAGTCAGCTGCAATGTTGACTCTTTAGGGATTGTGGTGTTCTCTAATTTGATGCTCTATAACATCAGTGTAATTTGCCAATGAATCTGTTGTCTCATTAGTGTGCATGTTCTCTTCCATGTAATGTAGAACAAGGGTGTCAAACATGCAGCCCAAGGGCCACAAGCATCCTGCAGTCCTCTCAAGTGCAACTCAAACCAAATGAAAATATAATTGGGAAACATTTAACAAAAGAAATAAAAATCTAATAAAATATAGATACAGTTAATATGTGGTTTTCTAAGTCAATATGTCACCCACAGGGATTTTTATATAGGTTAGTGGCTCCATTTCTGAGTTTGACAGCGCTGATGTAGAACACTACCTATCCAGTAGTGTATATTCTGTGTCATTCTTGTCCAGGTTCTCCCCTAACACCTTGTTTCGGGGAAGCTACCTTTTTATGATAAAGAACCTCAAGTATAAACATAGAGTCTGTGAGCTCTGACCCTTTCTACAAGGATTTAGAGTTCACAGGGGTATTTATAGTCACTAATACTTCAGTATGAATTAATTTATTAGATTACTGGGGATGGAACACAGGCTAGCTAAGTGTTAATGGATGTTGAGCGGGCAGAGACAGGAGTTAGGTAAGAGCATGCTGTGTTTCCCTGGGAGAGCTTTTATAGTATAATAGAAGTTTTCCTGCACTTGCCCAGACCATCTAACAAGAAGACATCCTCCCAGGAGAAGACATCCTGTGTTCCCCTACAGCATGGGTAGCAGTAGTTTCTTCAATTGATTGAACAACTAGAACAAGCTCATCTTTAAAAAACTGCCAGACTGGGACACTCTCTCTTTTCCACAGAATCTGGAGAGGGTAAAGGTCATGCTCGCCCCTAACACTGGTGCCACATACTGACTGAATGAAAGAAAGAGTTAATTTCCCATTCTCCCTTTTATCCTGTGGTTCTGAGAAAGAGGCCTAGAGTTGGGGATCCAATTTATTTTCATTTGTCCTCACTTCTATGTGCATATGGTGGAACGGACCCAGAGGAATCTCAAGTCATTGCAACTTTGGAGGCAGGATTTCAGGTTAGATGGTGCAGCCAGTCAGCTGGCAGGGAAGCCCTAAGAAGTCAGGGTGCTGAGACCCAAGCCTGTGGGGAGATTGGGAGGAGGGACATGTTGGGATTGTGCTTCGGTTACTCTTCTTTTTTTCACACCAAGAGAACACTCTGGCTGCCTGGTGATTATTTTTGCTCTACCCACCTGATGAGTCCATCTTCTTTGTTGAACATATACTTTTCCTTGATTTTTTTCTTGAACACCTCCAAAGCGTTCTTCCTTGTAGTTGCTTCTTTATTATGTACTGCAGCCTGTTCACACTCGCCACATGCCTGCACATTTGCTCCTAAGGTTTTATTCTTCAGAGACTAGTGTTTCCATGACTCATGGCCCTACATGAATACCATTAGCACAGTGTTGTGAAAATGATGGATCTTTATTTCTGGAAGAAGACTGGCATTCAAGCAACTCTGCACTTGTTGAGAGACAATCCCATCCACTCTCTCCTCCTGCCCTTGGGAAGACTTTGAGTTTTTGATCTTTTACTAAGTTTCCTTTAAACTGGCTATGGTCCACATTTATTTTCTATGTTTTATGAGATGATACTGTTCCTCTTCCACCATCCTTTCCCACGAAATTTTACAAATCTACTTTCCCTCTAAACTGGTGCTGCCCTTGGCTGGCATATCTCTCTATTTGGCATAAATAAGTCAAATGTTTGCTTTTGGGAACTCATGGCCACTTCCACACCTTAATGAGGCACTGGAGTTAAGCTTCATGCAATCTATAGATTTCACAAAATATTCAAAAGGGGGACTTTTAGGCTGAGCCACATGGGATTACTGAAAGTGTGTGTAGTTTCACAAATGTGATCCAGTTTCACCTCCTGACCTTGAGCAAGTAAACCATTTAAACTCCTTCATTTTCAGTTTTCTTATCTGTAAAATGAGAGAGCTGGATTTAATGATCTTTGAGGTCCCTTCCAACTCTAATTTTATGATGTTCTGATTGTCCATATGCAGCACTTTTCTAAGATACATGTTACTGATGGAATTATTTCAAAAAACTATGTTCAAGGAATGTTATATAAAATTTCTCTTCTGTTGCTCAACTCTTACTTTAAATTGTAAATATAAATTGTAAATATTATTATATATTATAATATAAATTGATATAAATTGGTAATATTATTGAGTTGCTGTGGGATCAAATGAAAAAAATTTTAATTGGATTTTATATATATATGTGTATATATATATATACATATATATATATATGATATATATTCTCTCTAAGGGTATGTATACAGATACATACATATAGACATGTATTATTGTTTTTTAGTTGATTAGTTGTGTCCAACTCTTCATGACCTCAACTGGAGTTCTCTTGGTAAAGATACTGGAGGGGTATGCCATTTCCTCCTCCAGCTAATTTTGTGTGTGTGTTCATCCTTCATTGCTGAGGAAGACCATGCTATCATAGAAATAATGACATGACTTGCACTTGACTTTGTTTTGAGTGAGGGAGGGTTGTGTAGGTCACCAGCCTCACTTCTCCTCCAGAGCCATCTGAATCCAGTGACCAGATATTCATCAGGATGACTGGAGATTATCCAGGATAAGGCAATTGGGGTAAAGTGACTTGCCCAAGGTCACACAGCTAGTGAGTGTCAAGTGTCTGAGGTGAGATTTGAACTCAGGTCCTCCTGACTCCTGCACTGGTGCTCCTATCCACTGCACCATCTAGCTGCCCTTCCAGCTAATTTTAGAGATGAGGAAAAGAAGTCAAACAGGGTTAAGTGACTTGCCCAGGTTCACACACCTAGTAAATGTCAGAAGCAGGATCTGAATTCAGGTCTAGCCTTCTAACCATTGTGCCAACTAGCTACCTGCCCCACCCCTCTATGTGTGTGTGTTTGTGTGTGTATGTGAAACTTTTTGACTTAAAGTAGCAATTAATGGTAGGAATCTCAAGATTCTGGGAAAGAAATATTTTATTTTAAAAGTATTTTTCCATCCTTCAAGTCAAACCATATAGCAAAGTTCTTGGTCATCTCTGTACCATGCTGTTTTCACTCAAGCTTCAACCTTCCCTTGAAACTGAAGGTCCTACCCCCAAAACCTTGAGTTCTTATTGGTGGGCTTCCACCTCATTTTGCCCGGGTTCCATCCTATCATTCAATTTCCTGGCCATGGCAATGGCTTAGAGGCCAGGCCATCACATGTATAGCACCTACCCCACTCTCTACCAGTTCCAACTCTAGCTTCAAGAACAATAATCAACAATACAATTATTCTTGATAAAGATAAGCCAAAAATTCTCCATGAATCTGATCACTATTCTTACCTCCATATCTAAAACACTCCTTTCTGGCCACAACTCACCTATAAGTTGTTTTCCACCATTAGGATTTAAGCCTCTTCAAGGCAAAGACTATCTTGTCTCTGTATTCCTAACACTTACTACAGTGATTGGCACATAGTAATTAGTTAATAAATACTTTTCATTCATTCATTCATTCATTCATTCATATATGTGAAGGATGGGGGCCTCTCACCAAATTAATAAAATAAACATTCTCTTCCCTCATTGCAGTGGTCTCTCTACTCAGGATACCAATTCCTTCAGTCTATACATGCTGTCATTGGTCCTACCCCAATTCCTAACAATCTAAACCCATGGGAGTCAAACAATAAGTTTGACCAAGACTTGACAATCATTTCCCTTAATCTGAACCCTTTCTTTCAACTAAATGAGACCTAAAATTGCATCAGTGCTTTTGGCTATTAAGTTACATTATTAATGCTTAGTCACAAGTACTCAAAGTATTCAAGTCACAAGTATTCAAATATTGCAGAATTCCAGACCTCAATGACCTCATCAAACTGGACTGAGTACCTTTGCCTATGAATAAGGAGAACTATTCTTAAAGGAAAAGGAGTTATAAAATCTAGACAATTAGGGTAGACATGAAGAAAACTAGCATGAAACTCAGAGGAGACATGACAAAGCAACAAAATAGCAATAAGAAAGCAATCCAGGTCACATCAAGGGAGTTGCTTGGTTTCTGATCCAGGGTAGGATGCTAACGTCTTCCTCAACATCCAACAAACTATCATGGAAGTGAGACGTGAATGAATTCAAACCCATGAAACTTTTCCTCAGTCTGTTGACACCAAGTCACATTGGAGGTGAATCCTTCTCTATAATATCCTCAACAATTGGTCATCCACCTTTTGCTTGAAGACATTCAGCCATGGGGAACTCATTACCTTATAATATAGCATATTCCATTTGGAGATACTATTAGTTAGAAAATTCTTTTAAAGAAATGATGTACCATAAGAAATGATGAACATAGAAATATATGGGAAGACTTAATAAGACCTAACGCCAAAGTAAATAAGCAGAACCAGAAAATCAACATACATCATGACTGTAGCAATATAAGAAGAAAGAATAACAAAGACAAAATGATTGAAACCGAATTTAGTACAATTATAATGACCAAGTTGGAACCAGAGAAAAAAAAATGAGGAGATACCTTCGTCTACCTCTTTGTAGAGATAGAGCACAATGAGTGTGGAACATTGCATATAATGTGGGACGTGGTTGATGGATTGTACATAATATGAGACTTTTAAAAATATTTTGGTTGATTTTTCTGGACCCTGTCTCCCTTTTTCTTTGTTATAGAGGATAAGTCTTTGAGAGCAGGTAGGGGAAATAAATGATAATTTATTATGAAATATAATATATTATAATATAATATAATGCAAATTATTAAATGATAATGATAACATTTATACTGTGCTTCATGGTTTGCAAAACACTCTCCAAACATCTCTTTTAGTCTTCACAACAACCCTGAGAGGAAGGTGCACCTTCTCATCCAATCAATTAATTAGCCAACAAGCCTATCAAGTTTACCATATGCTAGGTACTATGTTACATGCTGGGAAAAGAAAGGCAAAACAACAACAACAACAACGACAACAGTTCCTTCCCTTAAGGAGCAACAATTCAGATGGCGGAGACACATGGAACCGTTTAGGTACATTTAAGATATGTGCAGAGTAGGAATAGACAAAGGCAATATGAAATGGGAAGCATTAGCATTTATTTGGGAGTGGGGGCAGGTAGGAAGGCCAGAAAAGATTTCCAGTAGAAGATGGATTTTGAGTAGAGTTTTGAATGAAGCTGGGAAAATTAAAAGGTGGAGTTGAAGGGGAAAGCATTGTAGTCATAGGGAATAGCTAGAAACCTGAGAAAATCAAATTGATTCTATTCTGCAATTGATTTCACGTTGTATCACTACCAACATATTGTGTATCTACCTAAGTCATGTTTCATTTGTCTCTGACTTAAGTCTAGTTCAATTTTTCTGCTAATCACTATTCCTGTGTCAAGGAAATCTGTCATCCTTGAAGGATGCAGGTGGATGCCAGGGAGTCTAGTTGTTATCTCTGCAATCCTGGTGGTCCTTCAAGAAAGTCTGTTCTGTTATTGCTGTGACACTAACTAGCCATGCAGGTGGACATCACCAATAAACTTTCCATTGTGACAAGATGGCAGGATTCTTCTCAATTTTCATCTAATCTTATTGTCCCCCATGCTTGTGATGCTTCAGACCTTGTAACCAATAGCATTATTTTCCCCATCTGTGATGCACCATGATTTGTAACCAACTACATTATTTTTCCCATCTATGATGATGCCTTCTAGTTTTTCAGCGCTCATCCTTTTGTCTGTGAAAACGATCTGTCTGCCCTTGTTTGATACTTTTGGCTTATTGAGGAGCTAAATACCCCTTTATTGGCAACTGCTAGCTGTACCAATAAATTGAAAGTGCTTGGAACTTTCTTGCCTCATTTTACCTTAATTTCAATCACAATCAGCTAATATAAAGGTGTGGAGATGGGAAATGGAGTGTTGAGTTCTAAGAACTGCAAGTAGGCCAGTGTCACTGGATCTAGAATCCAAGATGAGAAATAAGAGGTAAGAAGGTTGGAAAGGTGAGAAGGGGCCAGAATATGAAGGAGCCAACTCAGGGGGTTATATTTTAAGTCTCACACAATCCAAAGGATTTACTCTAGGGGCAGGAATTACATGCATTAGTATAGACTGGCAGAAATGATATTTTGAGGCATGTGCGATTTTTGCACTCATCCTAAGGTAGTTGACTAGTCTGCCCAAATATAGGATCAGTGTTTGTTGAAAAAGTGAGTAAGAGGGAGAGAGAAGGAGGGAGGAAGCAATAATGTGTATGTGGGGGAAGTAGAAAAGGGGCAAGAATATGATTCTAAAGAGAGAAAAAGTAGGAGAAAAGTAGAGAAAAGCAGAGAATAGGGAGGAGGTGGTTTATAAATTGCTTACCAAAAGACCAAAGTATGAATATCTGAAAAAATCAAAAACCACAAAAAAGAGACAGAAAAGCCACCAATTCAGTGCAAACAGCAACAAAAGGTTTACATATAAGGTGTGAAAACAGCCAAGAAATTCTTCCTCCCAGCCTTAGTTGTGTGAGACTAACGCTATTTTCACAATTACAGATCCTAACACTTGCCCTGAAAGAGGGGTCACATACTGAAAGAACCTTTTATAAAATCAGGGGAACTGCCCTGTCCAGACAGAAAGCAAACTGCCTTCTGTGGGCAGGGCCCGCCCAACCCATGTCCATGTGACATTTTTGCAAAGCAAATGGGGCCTTTTGGGTCTGAAGGCAACTTGGAACAAGTCCTTCCCTCTCTTGCACTCCTTGCCTTGCCAATGCCAACAAGGGGTTTCAGATTCTTCTCATATAAAAGAAAAAGAATCTATTTCAGGTCAGCCTTGCTAGGTTCAACCATCACCTGCAAGACTAAAAACACACTTGCATATGATACTCTGGAGGGTGGAGAACTGATGACTTTGAAATCTAAGGCCTGGAATGTTCTCTTTCATACGTAGAAATGGTCCTGGTGGTGAAACCAAGGTCAAGGCACAGTCATCTTGAATGGTTTTCTAGAGCATAAAACTTCTGGGTCTATGACTAGGTAGTGGTGGTCTGACCTGCCTGAACTTTCTGGATTTTTCTTCCTATTTGTTACTCTCTTTCTTCAAGTTATTCATCTGAAACTTAAATCCAACATGTTTAAGTTGTAATAAATTTCCACATACATAAGTACAAAAAGTATTTATTTCAGCTAGAAGTAATTCTAGGTGATGTCACAAATATAGAGCTGCTGGAGAAAAGATTGTCCAAAGTAGGATTCTTGCCTTGCTCTGGAATGGAAGGAAAACCTGCCAATCTAAGTAAAAGCCTTAGCTCTTTAGGGAGGGAGGAGAGAAGGGTGGGCCAGGAGGGGTACATGTGTGATTTTTCAATCAATTAATGTCTGGTTAATGAATATCCTTTTTCAAAGTTATATTCCAGTCACCGGTTGAACAGAAGTGAAGCCTTTTCCTATTAGACTCTGGAGGTAAAGTCCTACTTGCAATTCCTAGCCTGACTGTTTAAGCAGATCATTTTTCAGACTGGTGGAATAAAGAACAACACAGAACCCACGCATTGCCCTCATCCTCTTCAGCTCAATTTACTCTCCACACTCCTGGCGTCTTAGTCTCCCCAATCTTAAACTCTTACGTCATGGTTTCCTCAGCCTTTTGGTTTCAAGTCTTGCTTTGGCTTCCAGAAAATCTAGCCAGTAAATCCCAAAATAACCATGTAGTCCTCTTGCATGTTGGCCATCTCCATGGACTTGCTTTAGAGGTTGAAAGGACTCTGGAAGTTAATTCAATAGAGAGGTTATGTACAAAGGTAAGAAAAGACAGAACAGTGTTTTCAAACTCAAATCATCTGACTCCAAATCCAGCTGTCTTTCCACTAAAGATTTCTTCTGCCACTGATATGGTCTCAGAATTATGCATATTTCAGCCCCAGAAATTCTCCAAGATAGTCTACCAACTTGTGATGGTGATTAATTACCAATTAAATCAGAATCTTTGAAATAATAAGACATGGACAAAAGTCACATGGATGAGTTTAATCTGTATCACTGATGGGAACTTCCAAAATGATGAAATAGGCATCTGTTTGAGTATAAGTCTCATCTCTGTAGAACAAGGCATCAGTTCAGCATCCACAGCAGCTCACATTTATATAATGCTCATAAAGTCTACAACGAACTTTCCTTACAACAACCCTATGCAGGAGGGAAGTATTACAAGCATTTTGTCCTCCAGGTTACAGATGAGAAAACTCACTTTTGGAGGGATTAAGTGACTTGCCCATAGACACGCAACTAGTAAGTATCTGAGGTGGGATTAGAACCCCTGCTTTTTTTATTCCACCACCAGTGCTTTTTCAATTTTAACACATTGCCTGAATAAGATTAGCAAAATTGTATCCTCAGGGAACCATGTTGTAGAGCAATCTTTGAATTGACGCTGTAACACATTAAATTGGATTTATACAAGAAAATACCTTCAGTCAGTCAACAGACATTTATTAAACATTTCCCAAGTGCCAAGTACTGTGCTAAGTGTTAAGGATACAATGAAAAGAAAAAAAAAACAATTTCTTGCCCTCAAGGAGCATGAGGGAGACAACATGCAAGAATGTGCAAATAAGACACATACAGGATAAATTGGAAGTGGCGTCAGAGAAAAGGCATTGACATCAAGGGGAACAGGTAAAAAGCCTGTTGGATAAGATGGAATTTTTTCAGTCTTAAAGTTAGCCAGGGAAGCCAGGGGCCAGAGATGTCAAGGGAAAGTATTCTAGGTATGGAGTGTACCAACAAAAAAGAACTGGAGTTGGGAGGTTGAGTGTCTTGAAGAGAGAAATTGCCATAGAGATTGAGATTTTATGGTATTTTTAATAGGTAGGTTTTAAAAAAATTAACCCAGGCTTTCAAAGGCTGTGGCAGGAAAACGAACATTCTGGCCAGTGAGTTCTACCAAACTGGAAAAGCTTCAAACTCAGGCTTGAGAACAGACTTGAAATCAGACCTCCTAACTTAAGGGACTCATTGGAGCATGGCTTTAGAACATGAAGGAACTTTGGAGGTTAATTAATTCAACAGACAGGTTATGCAACTTACCCTACACAGGTAAGAAAATACAGAACAGCATTTCAGACTCGAATTCTCTGACTCCAAATCTAGCTTTCTTTCCACTAAAGATTTCATCTGCCATTGACTTGGTCTCAGAATTATGCATATTTCAGCCTCCAAAATTCTCCAAGATAGTCTATCATGTTGTGATTGGGATTAGTGAATGGAATAACCATACCAATTAAATTGGAATCTTTGAAATATTAAAAATATGCATTTAAGAGTGACCCTCATTTATCCTTTACCTTCTACCCTAGACAGATGTCTACTTTGTCTTTTCTGTCTTAAACAGAGTGTTATGATAATTTCTTGATGTCCTTTTATTAAATTTTATTATTCCATTCCTCCTGGAACATTTAGCTAACCAAAGTCTGTTTCTTGTTAATATTAACCTCATGTGGCTAAAACCTTACTCATGGAATCATAGTATTAAGGGAAGACTTTTGACAGTTCTATAGATAAGAGACCAAACAAAAAGAAGGGAGCATAGCATCTTTAAAACCTCCAAAAGATTTGTGGAAGAATTTCCCTGATGCCAAATCTTTTTTATTTATCTTTGTGACACGCAAATCCCTTCCCCTCAATTAGCCCATTACGATATCTTTAAAATATAGCCTTGTCATTTTGTAATCACAGGATTTTTCAAATTGAGTGCTTAAATCTGTAACAGCCTAATTTGTTTACTAATTTGTTCTAATTTAGTTTGTTCAATGTTAATTGAAGGAAGCAGGAAATAATAAATCTGTTTGACTAAGCCTGTGTGACCTTTATGACCTAAGAAGCCATAGTGATCATTATGTTATAATTTTTTTATTTGTTTAAAAATTTCTCAATTATATGTAAAACAAATTTTGACACTTAATTTTTAAAAAACTGAGTTCCAAATTCTCCTCATCCCTCTCCCATGCAAAGTCATGCAAAACCTATCTCCATAGTAACCATGTTGCAAAAGAAAACATACACACAGAAAGAAAAATAGAGAAAGTATGCTTCAATCTGCATTCAGAGTTCATCAATTCTTTCTCTGGGGGGTGAATAGCATTTTTCATCATGCATCTTTTGGAATTGTCTTGGATCACTGACTTGATCAGAGTAGCTAAGACTTTCATAGTTGATTGTGCTTACAATATTGCTGTTACTGTGTACAATGTCCTCCTGATTCTGCTTGCTTAACTTTGTATTGTTTCATATAAGTCTTTCCAGGTTTTTTCTAAAATCATCCTGTTTATCATTTCTTATAGTACAAGAGTGTTCTATCACAATCATATACCACAACTTGTTCACTTATTCCTCAATTGATGGGCATCCCTTCAACTTCCAATTCTTGGCCACACAAAAACATTTCCTATAAATATTTTTGTACAACTAGGTCCTTTTCCCTTTTCCTTGATCTCTTTGGGGTACAGATCAGTAGTGGTATTACTGGGTCGAAAATTTTCAGTGTATAGTATTTACAACCCAGAAGTCAGCAAATGATACAAATCAGGACGTGAGTTGCTTTTTTTATTGATTGACTAGACTTATGAAAGTGATGGAGAAAATATTAATAATGCAGATTAAGCTTAAAAGGGTTTTGAGTACACTTCTTTGTTTCTGAGAGCCAGTCATTAAACATTTACCAGCATACAACTGATTTTGAATATTACTTAGCTTTAGTTTTGTGGGAATCTTTTCTAACTAAAACTGCAACAGAAGCTTCTTCCTCCAATAGAAATTAGTAACCAAAAGCACACTATCTTATATTTTTATATATATAATTTTTTTGTGTGTGATTTTTCTTGTATGTTTACCTTTTCATGTCTCTCTTGACTCTTGTCTTGGGAAGTCAAATTTTCAAATACAGATCTGGTCTTTTCCTTAACATGAAATCTTGAAAGTCATCTATATCACTGAATGATCATTTTTTTCCTTGAAGTATTATATTCAGATTTGCTGGGTAGGTGATTCTTGGTTTCAATCCCAGTTCCTTTAACTTCTGAAATATCCCACTCCAAGCCCTTCGATCGCTTAATGTTAAAGCTTCCAGATCCTGTGTTATCCTGATTGTATTTCCACAGTACTTAAATTGTCTCTTTCTAGCTGCTTGCAGTATTTTCTCCTTGATCTGGGAACTCTGTAATTTGGCCACAATATTCCCAGGAGTTTTTCTGTTCGGGTTTCTTTCAGGAGGGGAATGATGAATTCTTTCAATATCCGTTTTGCTCTCTGATTCTATAACATCAGGGCAGTTTTCCTTGATAATCTCACAGAAGATAATGTCTAGGCTCTTTTTTTTTATCATGGCTTTCAGGTAGTCCAACAATTTTTAAATTATTTCTCCTGGATCTATCTTCTAGGTCAGTTGTTTTTCCAATGAGTTGTTTCACCTTTTCTTCTATTTTTTCAAATTTTGGTTTTGTTTACTAATGTCTTGGTTTAACTCATAGTCATTCGTTTCCCTGGACCCAATTCTCTCAATGAATTATTTTATTCAGTGAGCTTTTGAACCTTCTCCTCCATTTGGCTAATTCTGCTTTTTAAAACCTCCTTCTCCTCATTGGCTTTTTGGACCTCTTTTTTTAAAGCTGTTATTTTCCTCAGTAATTTTTTGGTTTTCCTTTAGTAAGCTGCTAACTTGTTTTTTAAGGTCTTCTATTGCCTGAGCCAAGTTTAAGTCCCCTTTGGAGGCAGGGACCTTGACTTCCTCTGGAAGTATGCCTTGTTCTTCCTCATTTGAAAGGATGGGAGGAAAGTAACCTTCTATGGTCTTAATTTTTTCCCCTTTTCTGGGCGTTTTCCCAGCCAGTTACTTGACTTCTGAGTTTCCTCTCCATAACCACCTCACCTCCAGTTCCGCCCAGCCAGTGCTTGGGGGCTAAGATTCAAATGCTGCTCCCAAGACTCTAGGGCTTTCAGCGGGGGTGGGGCTGCTATTCAGTGTGAGATTAAGTTCAGCTGTTCAGGTGGGGGCAGGGCCACCACATGGGGCTTAGTTCCCTCCGGGGTTTACATGGAGCCCTTCAATAATGGATCTGAATGGATTCATGCTCCTGCCTGCTTTGGGAGCCCTTGTCTGCTGCTACCTCTGCTGCTGCCTCCTGAGGGGGCCTGACTTATGAGGACACCCCACTCCCCTCTCAGCCAGCTGAAAAGACCCTCTCAGTGACCTTTGGCACCTGTGGGTTGAGGGACCTGCACTACTGCAAGACATTCTGTCCCTGAAGCCTGCTTGGATCTGCTCCTCTTGGTGCCACATGGCCAAGGCAGGGCTGGGCTCTACTCCAGGTCAGGTGCATGACAGACCTTTCCCATCAGCCTTTCAGGTCTCTCTGGAACAGAAATCTCCTCCACTCCATTGTTCTGTGGCTTCTGCTGCTCTAGAATTTGTTGAGAGTTCTTCTTTACAGGTGTTTTATGGGCTGTGGGGTAAGAGCTAAGCCTCTGTGTGTCTTTCTCCTCTGCCATCTTGGCTCTTCCCTCCGAGCTATATATAAAACATTGTTGGCATCATTTCCTACTGCTTTGTTGTTAACCAGGTTTGTCACTCTAGGAAATGCAAGGAAGGCATAGCTAATGTTCTTTCAGGCTGTTCCATGTAAGAGAGTAAGAGAAACCCTTTATCCTTACCAATTACAAGGTAGGCCCTTCCACCTACTGACAAAGAAAGAACAACACATCTCATAAAAGCAAAAGCCTGTGTAGCTATTATACTTGTAAAGTCTAGAAATACAGCAATGAGTTTTTCCTTCTAGGCTAGTGCTCTTGCAGAATGTATTTATCACTTTAGTCTAAAGACCAAAGCTTTAAACAAGGTATAATCTGATTTGAAGCTCAGGAATAAAACAGGAGATTTCTTACTCTGGGAAGAGAGACTACTACCATTTTTGGTAAGTCTGTCTTGTCTGCTTGGCAAACTCTTTGGACCTTATCCCAATGACCTGAATCACTGCAGTCCCATAAGAAGATAATGCCATCAAAATATGACTGGCTCATTTCCATCTGAGACACCCCTAAGCGTGAGTATGCTGGCAAAGAGTTAACACCAACCCCCCCAAATGAATGTGTTGAACATATTTTAAAGCATAATATACATTATTAATATTTTTCATGACTTTCTTAAGTGCAGACAATTAATAGATCAATAAACCAAGTCTTGATTTGGAGCATTTGCTAATTTTTGAGATGCAGACACACTGAAAATTTAATAATAGGCTCATAGGAGGGGATTCAATGTGGCTCCAGCACACCTTTGTCTCTTGGGATAGTATCAGTACTGAACCCTTTGTTAAGGAGAGAAGGGCATCTCAGTAATGTTAAAGATTTATTTCAAGTCTGGGAATTGTTTACTTCCCTTTCACTCAAGAGCAGTCTGGTCTAGACTTAGAGTCAGACTAAGTGCAGGTGGCAAAATGATTGTACCCCCTCCCCCCAAATAATCTTACAAGTTTCTTTCCAAGGCAATCTTCTTAAATCCAAAACATTTTCCCCTTTTGTAGAGTTACCCTAGAAATACACACGGTTCTGCTCAGCATGCTAGTCCTCTCCACCTCTCACTTCTGGCAGATGATTGCTTAACCTTAAACCATCCAAATCATTTTCAATGAAAATGGAGGATTGAGTACATTAAGAAAGTAGGACTAGTCCTACCAGTTTTGTTTTTTTTCCCCTTCAGTCTAGACTCCCACTTTCACTAGCTATTTCATTGACTAAAGTCTGGAATGCTCATGTCTGGAACTAGTATAAAAATACCTCTGAACCTCAGAACCTAGGGTGGCTATATACACTTGCACACATACACACACATGTACTTTACATGGAAACTGGTCCTTCTAAAGTACTTAAAATTGCTAACTACTTATCACTCCATTTTGTTTATAGTATATAGTATAGTTATCTCTTCTATATCACAGGGTGGTAGTGGTGGTGGTTAGGAGTGTACACCTCACCCCCCTCCCACCCTGTAATCTGGAAAATTCACGTAAAATTTTTTTGACCTTCCTTTTGTACCACAGAAGAAGTCTGAATAAGAAGTTTGAATTTTTTTCTTTTTCTTTTATGGGGTATTTGCAGTGCTTTATTGTAAAATTTGGGTTGATATCATACAATAATATATATATATATATATATATATATATATATATATATATATATATATATATAATTTTACATCTGAGTTTCTAAATTTTTTCTGTGTTGTTTGCTGGTCTTTGCGTGATACCTATGGTTTCTGCAAATCTCCCCCCAAATTCCCATTTAATTTCTTATGCCAACCCGCAATATATCTAAACCATGATGGAGAAAGTCATGATACAGAAGGGATCGTTGTATATTTGCTTATCAAAGTCTTTCTTCTTGAAGAGTTAAAGGCAAACTTCAGCCTCATTTATCTGCATAAATTATTACGAATTCCAAATAAAGTAGGTTTCAATTCTCTTAGGCACAAGACGCAAAACAAGATGGATTGATGGATGATTGAGTGAATGGAATAATGCTAATAGGCATCCATGTGAGATAAAATGCACCCCCAACTCAGAGCTGTCCTTTAAAAAAGAACATAGATGAGCACAGATGATCACTTGGCCAGGCACAGGGCAACAAAAGTTTTACATGCCAACAGCTCTTAGAGACCACACCACCATCACATGATCAGACCATCAATAGACATTATCTACTGAGTTGTCTATTGTAGATGACAAGCATTTATTAAGTACCTACTATGTGCCAGGCACTCTGCTAAGTACTTTATACATATCATCTCATTCAATTCTCATAACAAACATGTGAGAAGTAGGTGTTATTATGACCCCCATTTTACAATTGAGAAAACTGAGGCAGACATGTTAAGCGGCTTACTCAGGAGCACACAGCCCCTCAGACGCTAGTCTGAGGCCAGATTTCAACTTCCTGACTCTAGACTCAATGCCCTATCCACTGAGCCACCTAATCAGTCTGATTTAAGAACATACATGTAACCTCTGACCCAGGTCCCCATTCTAGGAGTCACATGAACCAAGTCTGATTCGGGGGGTTGACCTATTACAATAATTTTCTCTCTTAGACATCTTGTCCCTTCCCAAAGTACTCTAAGAAGACCTCTAAATATATATACCTGGATCTGGTCTGTAAACTCTACTCTTAAGGAGGCTAAGGTTGTAGATCTCTTAAGTTTTAGAGTTCTGAATTGCAGTAAAGCTAAAATCAGTCAGGTGTCTGCACTAAGTCAGTCACCAATATGATGAGAACCTAGGAGTTGAGGGCTACCAAACTGACTAACGATGGATGAATTAGCACAGGGCAGAAAAATTGAGCAAGTTAAACCCTCTATGCTCATCAGTATTGGAAGTGGGTTCATGAACTATGAATGGTTGCTGTACTTCTAACCTATGCCAGATAGATCATCCCAGGTCCAATCAGATAAATAATTGTATAGGTCAATATAAATATTAAATTAGTTTCATTTTAATTTTAAAATTAATATGAATATACCTTATGTCTAGGTTTTCTCCCAAGTGTATTAAAGGCTCCTTTACTCCTGCTTTATAGGTACCATTGCATGCTAGGTATTGAGCACCTCAAAGAAAATACATGAAACACAACAGATTCACAAGAATCCAAGAGCAAATACAGAAACAAGTAAAGCACTCAACCCAACAGACTCTCCCTTGAAAAGTGAATTACTGACTGAACAAAAGAAAAAAAATTATTAAACTCTTAATGCCTGCCAAGCACTGTGGTAAGCGCTGAGGATATAAACACAAAAAGCAAAAATGATCTCTGCCCCTAAAACTTTGGGAAGGTGCTTTGGTTGGAAAAGTTACAGGGATGATAAGTGGGGTTATGGGGGAGTAGATTGACACATCCTATCCAAGGACAATGGCAAAGTTGTTTTGATCATGATACAGTGATTCAGAACAGAGACAGGGTGGTAAGAAAGGGGCAGGGCAGGAAGGTGGCTGATGAGGAGAAGGCTGAGGCTGGATGATTGGAAGCGAAGAAAACCACAGCTGGGGCTTTTCCTAAAATAGTAGCTGAGGAAAGGCAGTCACCAATCAAGTTAGCAGAACCCTAGGGAAAAAAGGTAATGGTTTGAGAAGAGGAGAAGGCTGGACCATCTGGAGTAAGACATACTTTGTGGGCTGCTCTGTCAACTACCTGAGCAACTCAATGATAGTGGGGAGGGAATGGAAAAGTCCCAATCCTCTCACTATGGTCTTCCAGCTTCTAGATTAAAGATTTGTGTTTCTTAGAGAATTCAATAGTCTCTCCTTATTTCCCCTTATTTTATGTTCATAAATATTATCTGAACTACCCTCATGGGTCAAAGTGGGCATCCATTCCTGTTTCTATCATATGATTTTGCTGTAAATAGGGAATGTAGAGAGAAAGAAAAGGCAAATCCCATCTATTCCAACAAAACTCAGGATGAGTCATGAGGAGAAAGAAATAGAGTGCCTGGCAGCTCAGGTTAAATAGACCATGAAGGAGGGTGGCTCTTCTACCAAGAATCTGTCCCTTTAAATTTGGGCCAGCAATTATCTTAGAGACAGTCCCAGTTATTGAGAACCAATCAGAGGAAATTCTTTGTTTTCTCAACAAGGAGTTGGTACAAATACCCTCCATGAAAAACTGCCCCTTAAATGCCTCCAAACAAATCTCAAGTTGATGGGTGAATTAGTGGAACTGGACAGAAATTTCCCTTATTATCCATACTGCTTACACATATATAAAATTTATAAAGCACTTTGTTAATGTAATCTACATATTCCCCAGGATAATCCCCCCTTCCCTCTACAGTTTCTTGAACAAGGTGTGAAATTCTCTATCCAAGGTCACCTCTGATAAGATTTAAACTCAATAGGTTACAGGCTACATTTGCACCTTGTTATTTTTTTTTTAATTTAAAATCAATAAAGAATTTTTCAATGCTTAGGAAACAACAAAAATACAAAGAGAAATTTACAGAGAAGTTTTGCTACTACCTTATTAAATTTTATTATATACTTCTTAAAAAACTGTATATAACAGATGTTCATGGTTTCTTATAGAAACCTCTTTTTTGTTCTTCGAATACTGAAATGTGTTTGTTGAGGATTAGGGTAACAATAAAAATGAACGTTTTATAAAGTTACAGTTCAAACAATGAGGTGGATTATGATGAAAGATTAAGGAAACTATTTATGATGAATAGTCATATGTCTTGTACAGCCTATGTGAATTCTGGTTGGATTGTGCTGGAAATTGTGCAATTGTTGCTTCTGTGTGAAAGATGACAATAATCTATGAATCTGGTTTCATCTTCTTTTCTCATCTCCAGTCCTCCATTTCCACCTGTCTACAAGACCTCTCTACCTGGATGACAAACTGTCATCTTAAATGAAACAACACCAAGACAGAATGAATCATCTTCTGCCTCAAACTAGCATTTATGTCTGAGTTACCTACCCCACCATTCTCCAGCTTACCCAGGTTGAAAAATTCCATGTCAACTTTACTTCTCTCTTTTATCCACTTCTATACTCTAAACCAATAACATCTGTCATACCTGTCTCCTTTCTATTCCCACCACCACCATCCTAAGGCCTATAATATCTGACACTTTTGCAATACATCTTAACTTGATTTTATACCTCCGCACCCTATGTTTGTTCTTTTTATATACACTGCCACCAAAAAAAATTGGCAGCTAGGTGGTGCAGTGGATAGAGCACCAGAGCAGGAGTCAAGAGGACCTGAGTTCAAATCTCACCTCAGACACTTGATACTCACTAGCTGTGTGACCTTGGGCAAGTCACAACCCCAATTGCCTCATCCTAGGTCATCTCCAGTCATCCTGATGAATATCTGGTCACTGGATTCAGATGGCTCTGGGGGAGAAGTGAGGCTGGTGAGCTGCACAGCCTTCCCTCACTCAAAACAAATTCAAGTCATTATTTCTCTGATGGCATGGTCTTCTTCGGCAACGAAGGACAAATGCACCAAAATAATCTTCCAAAAGCTTAGTTCCTGTTCATTTCCTTTAATGAGCTATCAAATAGTGGCTAACATCCTTAATCTGGCATTCAGGGCCATTGGTGAAATTTCTATTTCTACCTTATCTTCTCTAGAACCAACTGAACTGATTGTTGGTCTCAGAATACATCCTGATTCCATATTTATCCATGTCTTTGTTTATACCCTTCTTTACTACTTCTGCCAATAAATATCCTACCTGTCATTCAGGGCACAGCTCAGATGTCACATTCTCCATGAAGTTTTCCCTGATTCTTCCCAGATGGAACCAATCTCTTAAATTCTATGGAGTTTCCTTGATTGTTGCAAAGAAATCACGCCATCAACTGTGAAGTCTCATATAGAGTTGCTGCTATTCTTTTGTATTACAAATAATTATGGAATTCTTACCATAAATGAGGTGTTGTGTTAGATACAGTGGGGAATACAAAAAAAGCTAGTCTGATAAAAATCCCTTATGATCTAACTGGAGAGATATTATGTGAACCTAAATAACCATACTAGAAGTATAATTTTTGGATCAAGCTTGTCAAATGGTTGATATGAAGGGTTTTCATTTAACAAAAGACCTAGTGACATTGTCTGGTTTTTGAGAGGTCTAGTGGCTCATAACTCTCACCCAGAAATCTTGCAATATCCTAGGACCCACGCTCACAGCTCACAATATTATAGAAAAGAATTTTATTAAAATGAAAAAATAATACGTGGGCTTCTCTCTTTTTTCTCCCTTGTTCTGTCTAGTCTCCTCCAGTTCCTAGATTTACCCTTTAGCAAGCATGCTCTCTGTGGGACCTTGCATCTTTTCACTTTTTTACTAGTACAGAGAGAAGAAGAAAAAATCTCAGTACCTGCGACATGTAGAAGACTATGAAAAGATGTCAATAGATATTATTGATATAGTTTTATGGTTTGCAAAGACATCTAGGTGGCACAGTAGATAAGAGTGCAAGGTCTGGAATCAAAAAGATCTGAGTTCAAATCCAGTCTCAGATACTTACTAGTTCTGTGCCCTCAGACAAGTCAATTAACTCTGTTTGCCTCAATTTCCTCATCTGTAAAATGAACTGTAGAAAGAAATGGCAAACCCACTCCAGTATTTTTGCCAGGAAAACCCCAGATGGGATTGGACACAACTGAAATGACTGGAGAACAACAACAGAAATGGTTTACAAAGTGCTTGCCTCATTATTCTCCAACAGTTATGTGAGGTAAGAATTACAGGTACTATAATTGCTATTTTACTAACAAGGAAACTGGGGCTCAGATAATAAAAGTATCAACAAGTCTTGTCAATGATCACAGTAGTAAATGTGAGAACAAGGAAACAAAGCCAGATCTTTGGATTCTAAGCACAGAAACATTTAGACATCTCCTATTGTCAGATGATTGTGCTATTGTGAAATAGGAAAATGAAGGAGCTTCTGGCCTTATGAAGCACAACGTGTGCATATATAAGTATGTACAAAATATATATTTTACAAAGTATAAGAGAACCAGCTAGTGTAGTAGACAAATTGCAGCTTTGAAGCCCAGAAATCGTGGATCCAAATCTCCCCTTTGACACATGGTGGCTTTAAGACCATGGGCAAATCATTTAACTTCTTGGTGCTTTAGGCCAGGGGTTCTTAAACTTTTTCCACTTGCCACCTTCTGGCAGCATTACTTGGCATTGCATAGTCTGAAGACACGCACAGAGCAAAATGTGCATGCTTTATGTTCAGAACCAAGGCTGTACTGAAGTTGTGTGATGCAATATGGGCAAGCACTGCCAGAAATGCCTTGGATCCATTATGAGTTTAATTTTTAATTAAGTTTTGATCGTTGTGAGTTCAGAAACCTTTTACTGTTGCCAAATTTTTCACCACCTCATATGGGGTTGAGACCCACAGTTTAAGAAGCATAACTTTATGCAACTTTTTAAGTTTAAAAGTTATAGAACTATTGCCAACCTACCCTGGCAGAGTGAATTTCCTGTATCAATGAAATCATAGCTCTAGTTCCTATGCAAAGTCAATGACTTCCTGGTCAGGGGACCAGCAAGATGGAGGAATAGACTCTTTGTTAGGATTACATGTAAGAATTAAAGCAATTTCAGCTATTTCCATGATTGAAGACACCAAGAAACCTCATAAGGTAAAATTCAGTGAACAAACAGTAGAGTTAATTAATCCTTAATTCCCCACCATGAGCATTCAGTACTCCCCCATTTGTCAGGGCTCACAAGCAGACGCATAGGCTTGCAGCATCTGTCTCCCCACCTCATTGTTTTTCCTCTCCCCACTGGAGAAAACCAAAAGCTAGAATCTTGCTCTGACTGGGACAACAGTATGGCTACTCAACCACAGAACTAGCTAATATTGAACTAATCAAGGAATATCTACCAAGTACTTAGAATATAGTCAGGCACTGTGCTAAGCTTTAGAGATGCAAAGTGGTGTATGGGATTTTCAGGACTAGCACCTCTGGTATGAGCCTCTTCAGGGCTGCTAATCTGTTCTTGGTGTCCACCTTTCACCCAACTCTCACCTATAGTTCCAAGAAGCTGTAGTATATGCCACATCCCAGTTAAACTGTCTTGGCAGATTGGCTAAACCAGGTTGAGAACTTGAACCCATCAGTGAATTAGGGAATGTCTATCCCAAGCATTTGAAGACTTCCTCCAGTGGAATGGGCAGATGAGAACAATTTGTTCCAATGACCATGAAGGTAGCTGAGGCAGGAGTTGTGGAGCACTTAGAGCTTGGTCAGGCTTTGAGGATGCCAAGATCATCATCTGCATCCTAGACCATCCCCAGTCATCCTGACTTTTGTCTAGACACTGGACTTTCATGACTGGAAGACAGTGAGGACTTTGTGCAACTCTAACTCACAAATCCAATTCATGGGCAAAGTGAAAACATCAGCCCATGATGTCATTGGTCCTAGAAAAAACAATAAAAGATACAACCTAATGCAAAGGAATGGTTCCTGCTCACATTCTAATGGGGGAAAGGCTAGTAACTCTAAGTATAAGGGATATACATAAAAATGGAAGTAATCTCAGAAGGAAAGCTGGGAGGACTAGAAAGGACACCTGTAAAAGGTGGGATTTGAGCTGTCCTGAAGTAAGTCAAGAAAACCAAGTGGAAATGAAGATATAGAACATTCTTAACATGAAGGACAGTCAGTGAAAAGACATGTAGAGAGGAAGTGGGAAAAATAATAAGTAAGCCAGTGTTGCCAAATAGTCAAGTGAGGCAAGAGGAATTAAAAGGTAAGAAAGCTAGAAAAGTAAGAAGGGCCAGGTTGTAAAAGGCTTTAAATGGCAAAGAAAGAATTTTATATTTGATCCTTGAGGTAACAGTCAGTCGTTGGAGTTTATTGAGGGATGGGGGAAGAGACATGGTCAGATCTGAACGTCAAGTATAATTATGTTTCAACTCATTCTTGTAGGATATTACATATTTTTATTAAGAAAGTAAGTTATTAAAGAGGGAACTCCAATGCTTTTTAATAATGAGACACTGATCACTTCATTTCTATGGAGAACAATGACATGAATATTCAAAGGAGCACATATGTCCTGGTATTAAAGGCAGCATCCAAGGTATCTTTCCAATGTTCAATCTGTGGGTGCCAAATCTCTCTTTATAAGTGAGTTTTATGGAATACCAGATGTTCTTCAATGTCTGACTAAGCTTAAGTATGTAACCAGCTGCAGATCCATGGGCAACCCACCAATTATTCTTCCCGGGAAAAGTTTTCCATCTTTGAGATCACCTGCTGGGCTGGCTAATGACTGTTGGTCATTTTAGCTGGTATGCTTTGGAAAATGAAAGCAACACAGGGGTAATGGAAAGAAATGGTGAGCTGAGTTCACAAGGAGTTGTAAAAGAGAAATCTCTTCTGGTGGCTGTTAATCTTCCCCTTTCATGTTTCCCAAAGTCTTTTGAAATTTTGGAAACTTTTTTTTCACTTGAAACCACTAGGTGGTTCAGTCTTGTAAATTTTGTGGCACTTTGTTTTTAACATTAGCTGTCTTAATATTATTCACTTTTATCTTTCAAGCAGCTTGGAGGAGTGTGTGTGTGTGTTATGATTGTAGTCTGGTTTCTTCCAACAAAGACTGATCAGGGATAGGCTCGGGAAAAGTCAGTGCTGGTCATCCATAGATGAGGTCAGGAGCCAAATGGGCTTCGAGTCACAGTCTGCCACTCCTCCCTTCTCTGGAGGATTGCCATCAGGTGATGCTGCCTCCCTACCATCCCAACCCCACCCTACCCACCATACCCACCCAACTTCACCATACCCACCCTCATCCTTATTCTGAGGAAAACAGCAGAAACCACAGATCACAACGTATTTTCAGACCACTGGCACTCTCAGGTATGCTTTCCAAGGCTGGGCGTGCCAAATATAGTTTGGCTGTATTTGTTACTTGTTGTTGTTTGTTATTACAAGCCCTATAAAGGAGACCAAAAGAAAGAGAGAGAGCTCATCTTTTTATTAGTTATCTTTTCCAGCTAACAAGCTCCCTCTCTCTTCTCTTTTAATAGAACAATATTTTTTAAAGAAGATAACTCATAACAGCTAGAAAGTCAAGTCAAATAAATTCCCATATTTATTGTTCATGGCCTAAAATGTATGTTTCATTCAGCATCCATTAAGAGAATTCATCTATCCATTAGTAGTGAATTCTATCAATTTTGGGTAAACATCCAATCTGGATGGCTCAATGGGAAACCACAACTTATATTTTTGTTTTGTTTTGTTTTTTCCAAGACTGGTGTTTGGAAGACTTGTCTGACATTTTCATTTCATTTTTCCATAACACAAAGAGAGGAGGGAAGATGGGGGCATGTTAGAGTTGGACGAGAAGGTAGAGGTCATTGAGTTCATTTCACAAATAAGGAAACTGAACCCCAGAGAAGGAGAGATTTCTAAACTGACCACTCCTAAAGTGTGGCCTCTCAGATGTCATGGGCACATATGGCTACATATGTTTAATCTGAAGTTACAAAATTTCTTCTCTCATTATTCCACAAAGGCCCCCACCCCAACCCAATCCCTAGATAAGTTAAACACCCCTCCCCCCCCAAAAAGCAACAAACCAAAACCTAAACCTTTTTATTCATGGCCAGGTAATGCTACAGAGCTTTACTGGGTTTTCATAACTCTTTAGAGAATAGTCTTCCCAGGCTCATAGACAATATCTCAAGCAATTTGAGAATATTATGTGCATTTGGAAAGAATGGTTGTAAATAGACCTCTCTCCTTTTTACTTTGTCAGTGTCACCAGAGCACTGAATAACAATTAAGGAAATGTGCACAGACACTAGGACATAGGAAGCTTCAGTTGGCTGAGATACATTCCCTTCTTGATATTGACCATGCATACACAGATACAGTATGTGTGTGTCTATATGTATGCATGTGCACACATGTTCATGTGTGTATGTGTATACATATGTGTGCATGCATGCATACACATATATACATATAAACATGTGTAGCAATAAGGCTCCAAGGAAAGTTATGAAATCAGCAAAGATTGCTTTTGCTGCCCTTCCTTCCCCTCTTTCCTTGCTGTATTTCTCTCCTACCCCAGAATCAATCTCACTCCCAGCTGCCCCTTGTCCTCATGCTACTAGTAAGATGCTCAAACTCTGTGCTAAAGGACCTCATCCACACCCTCTTTCCTGGATCAGTGCCCCAAACTGGAAACTTTTTACTCAGTTTAATTTAATAAACATTCATTAAACACCTGTTATGTGCAAGGAGTTCTACTAGATGCTTAGAACAAATAGAAACACAAAAAAGGAAAGTCCCTATCCACAAGGAGCTTATATTCCATTGTGAGGAGAGGTATTGTGTATTCAAAAAAGTAAATACAAAAGTTGGGTTTGTGTTTTTGTTTTTAGGACACTCAAATACTAGGAGGATTAGGTAGAACCTAGAGTCTTATAGGGAGCTGGGGATCCCAAGAAGCAGAGATAAGGAGAGAAAGCATTCTGTGCATGGAGAACAGTTGGGGAAATGCCCTGAATCAAGAGATGGAGTACCTTATTTAAGGAATAGCAATGAAGCCAGGATTGCTGGATCTCAGAGAATATGGCAGTGGGAAAGGAGAGATTATAATGTGCAAGAAGACTGGAAAGGTGGGGTGTTTGAACATGAAGGATTTTGAATGGTAGAGTTGATAGGGAGCCACTGAAGTTTATTGAGTGGAGAGGTGACTTGGTCATACTTGTTCTTTAGATCAGTTTGACAGACAAGAGCAGGAAGGCGTGGCATAGTATAATGTTAACTATGTTAAAGAGAGTTAAAGATCTCCCCCACCCATTAATGGGCCTATCCGTTAAGCGAAGTTTGATTAGGAGAGATTTGTTTTGTAGGAAGGACCACACCATTTGTTAATTTGTAATGAGGCACTGGTTCTCAAGGGTTGTGATGCCCTCTGGATCTGAAAAGTGTATATACATACTCAGAGGTGAGGCTTTACTTTGGGGTTTACTCATTGCAAGTGTTTGGCCCGAGGAGACTCTGCCTAGCCACTACAGGGAGATTCAACCTGGGAATATACCCTCAGGTGATGTTGCTGATGTCATTGCTGTTCATGCTTTCCTTTTGAAGGGGACCAATGACATCACAAAGAGATGTCTTAACTCACATCTGAATTGGATTTAAGTGAGGTAGAGTTGCACAAAGTCATCAGCCTCACTCTCTCTTCCAGAGTCATCAAAGTCCAGTGGCAAGACAAAAGTCAAAATAACTGGGGATGACCCAGAATGTCATGGATGATTTTTACATCTTCAATATCTGGCCAAACCCTAAGTGCTCCACACTGTCTGTTTCAGCCGCCTTCATGTCATTGGAACACAGTGTTCTCATCGCTCCATTCTGCTGGGGGATTCACTCTCAAATGATAACAGAGCGGAAGAGGAGGTCAATTTTTCCAGTCATTTATATAATATCACTTGTATTTATCTCTGGCTCGTTTGAGCTAACACTAACAGATAGCAACAGTGGTCTGGACTCATCCAAAACATCTGATAAAAAGTCATTTCTAATTGGATTTGGAATCCATTATGTCATCCTTAATAGCAGATTTATTTTCCTTATTATTATTATTAGAGAGACAATGTCTCCCTATCTCAGCCACAATAGAAGTACAGGGGCCACTCACTTTCCCATAACCATTGCTGATCAGTACAGAAGTTCTGACCTTCTCTTTGACTATCTTGGGCCAGTTCACATCTGCAGAGGCAGCTTGGGAGCCTCCTGCTATCAGACTCAGCATTTTGGTCTCATACTTAGTGAAAACATTCAGGGGACTTTATCCCTATTGTAACTTACAAGTGTTTTAACGCATGGTCAGTAAACAATAGTCAATTAACACTTTTAAAGCAAAAACACAGGTGCCAGACACAGTGCTAAACCTTGGGGATGTAATACAAAAAAGATAGTCCTTGCCCAAAAGGAGCTTACAATCTAATGGTGGGAGGTGAGGGGGAGAAAACAAAAGTGGGCCAAAAGGAAAAAGGGAAGAGAGAGAAGTCCCAAAGTAGGGACATGAAGGTGAATACTTATCTCCATTTGCCATTACTTATACCAACTAGGATGGCAGCTAGGTGGTACAGTGAATACAGCACTGGTCCTCAGTCAGAAAGACTCATCTTCCTGAGTTCAAATCTGGCTTCAACTGCTTCCCTACTCTGTTACCCTGGGCAAGACATTTAACCTTGTTTGCTTCAGTTTCCTCATCTGTAAAATGAGCTGGAGAAGGAAATGACAAACCACTCCAGTATCTTTGCCAAGAAAACCTTAGATGAAGTTGGACATGACTGAACAACAACAGTTTATAAAGCAGACAAATAATATATGTATTGAAAGAGGCCAATTTATAATTTTGTTTAAAACCTGTTCTGCCCTGTTCCAAGGGAAAAGAGTTTTAAGAAAGAAGGGAACCTCTGTGGCAACTTAAGACCTTTGAAGAGTGATTGTAGAAGAATATGCTTTCAATGCAGTCAAAGTAGCAGTGATAAATAAGGACTTTGAGTGAATAGGAATGATTTAAAATTTTTCCTAATCAGAGAAAAAAGAGAGTAATAGGAATCACACAGGTTTAGAGTTGGAGATCATCTAATCCAACTCCTTCCTTCCTCAGATAAGAAAACTGAGAGGAATGAAGTGATTTACTTAAGGTCACATAGCTAGTTAATGGTCAAGCTGGGATTGGAACTTGGAAGTTCTAAACCTCAGATTAGTGTTCTCTCTGTCCAAGAAGAGATTTTCTGTTCTGACTGTGAAAGGAAATAGATGGAAAGCCGCCACAGTAAATTGTTTGAAGGAGTTTAATTGGGAGCATTAAAGAGGTAAATTGAAACGCTCAGATAAGGGTGAGCAGCTAATTGAAGGCTCGCTTGCAGGAGGCCTTGAACTCAAAACCATAGCAAGCTTTGAAGCGTAGCCAGTGCTCTGGTGTCAACTGGCTGTATGAGGAGTTAGGGTGAGTTTTGTTACTTATGCCTAAGAGTAGAAAAATTGAGTTCAGTTAAACAATGATTATTAAGAACTAAAAGTAGTGATAAAACCTATTAGTCTATGCCCTGGTGTCTATATTTCTTTAGTTGTTGCTCTAAATTGGTATAGTACTTTCTTGTGATTACAGGGTCATAGATTTAGAGAGAACAGGCACTGTGGTATTGTTGTTCTGTTGTTTTCAGTGGTGTCTAACTCTTCCTGATCCCATTTGGAGTTTTCTTGGCAAAGATATTGCAGTGGTTTTGCCATTTCCTTCTCCAGCTCATTTTGTAGATGAAGAAACTGAGGCAAATAGGGTTAAGTGACTTATCCAAGGTCACACAACTAGTAAGTGTCTGAGGCTGGATTTGAACTCAAGAAGATGGATCTTCCTGAATTCAGTCCTGGCGTTCTGTCTACTAAACCATCTAGCTGCCCAGAAGGTACCATAGAGGCCACCTTAAGTACAACCCCTCCATTTTGAAGGTAAAGACATGGAGGTGAAGGTAGATAAAGTTACTTGCTTATGGTAACAGGTAGTAAGAGGCACAAATACCATTTGAATCCAAGTCCTTTGACTGCAAACATAGCATTCATAGGATCACATATCTATATAGAGCTAAAAAAGATCTTAGAAACCATCTAATCCAACCACCTTGCTTTACAGATGATGAAATTGAGACCCAGAGAGAGATTAAGTGACTTGTCCAAAGAGACAAGGGTAATGTCAGAGGCAGGATTTGAACCAAGTCTCCTGATGCTAAAGTCAGTGTTATGTTCGCTGTAATCAGGCTAACTATGCAACAGACACCATGCTAAGTACTTAACTATGCAAAATATTAAAAGAGAGGTAATACTGTTGTTTAAAAAAAATTCCATATATATGCTATTATGTACAAATATAAGACTTTGCTGAGGAAAACTTAATTTTTAATCCAACATAATAATCCTTCAAGACACCCCATTCACCCAATGGCAACTAACCCCATTTTAGCTGCAGAGTCTAAAAGGAAAACTCCACCCTATTCAATTACATCAACCCAAGCATCCTATTATGACATGTGGCTTTGTTAATAAAATTATTTTTATTTTTGTAAAGGTAGAAACAGAAACTCTGAAAAGGTGTGACAGTGATGGCATGCCATAAACCAAAAGAAGAATTTATGATGTGCATTTTCTTCTCATTCTCTTCTCATGTCTTCTTAAAATAGCTTAAAATAGAAATTTGATAACATTAAAAAAAATTTTTTTTGTTTTCAACATTCATTTCCACAAAATTTTGAGTTCCAAATTTTCTCCCCATCTCTCCCCTTCCCCCTACTCCAAAACACCTTGCATTCTGAATGCCCCTTCCACCAATGTGCCCTCTCTTCTAACATCCCTCCCTCCCTTATCCCCATCTTCTCTCTTGTCCTGTAGGGCATGATAAATTTCTGTACCCCATTACCTGTATTTCTTATTTCCCAGTTGTACCCAAAAATAATTCTTAACAATTGTTCCTAAAACTTTGAGTTCCAACTTCTCTCCCTCCCTCTCTTCCCACCCATCCTCACTGAGAAGACAAACAATTCAATATAGGCTATGTATGTGTAGTTTTTTGCAAATGACTTCTATAATAGTCATGTTGTGTGAGACTATATTTCCCTCTACCCTATCCTGCCCCTCATTTCTTCTATTCTCTCTTTTGACCTTGTCCCTCCCCAAGAGTGTTTACTTCTAATTGCTCCCTCCTCCCATTTGTCCTCTTTTCCATCCTCCTCCCCACCCTGCTTATTCCCTTCTCCCTTACTTTCCTGTAGAGTGATAGATTTTCATACCAAATTGAGTGTGCCTGTTATTCTTTCTTTGAGCCAATTGTGATGAGAGTAAGCTTCATTTTTTCCCCTCTCACTTCTCCCCTTTTCCCCTCCATTGGAAAAGCTTTTTCTTGCCTTTTCTATGAGAAATAATTTGTCCCATTCCATTTCTCCCTTTCTTCTCCCAATAAATTCCTCTCTCATCGTTTAATTTTATTTTTTAGATATGATCCCTTCCTATTCAACTCACCCTGTGATCTCTGTCTCTCTCTGTCTCTGTCTCTCTGTCTCTATGTGTGTGTGTGTGCGTGTGTGTGTGTGTGTGTGTGTGTGTGTGTATAGTCCCTCCAACTACACAGATACTGAGAAAAGTTTCAAGAGTTACAAATATTATCTTTCCTTGTAGGAATGTAAACAGTTCAACTTTAGTAAGTCCCTTATGACTTCTCTTTGCTGTTTACCTTTTCATGCTTCTCTTGATTCTTATGTTTGAAAGTCAAATTTTCTTTTCATCTCTGGCCTTTTCATCAAGAATGCTTGAAAGTCCTCTATTTCGTTGAATAGTCATTTCCCCCCCTGAAGCAGTATACTTAGTTTTGTTGGGTAGGTGATTCTTGGTTTTAATCCTAGTTCCTTTAACTAATGGAATATGATATTCTAAGCCCTTTTATCCCTTAATGTAGAAGCAACTAGATCTTGTGTTATCCTGATTATACTTCCACAATACTCAAATTGTTTCTTTCTAGCTGTTTGCAATATTTTCTCCTTGACCTGGGAACTCTGGAATTTGGCTACAATATTCCTAAGAGTTTCTCTTTTTGGATCTCTTTCAGGAGGTGATCAGTGGATTCTCTCAATATTTATTTTACCCTCTGGTTCTAGAATATCAGGGCAGTTTTCCTGGATAATTTCATCAAAGATGATGTCTATGCCCTTTTTTTGATCATGGCTTTCAGGTAGTCCCATAATTTTTAAATTGTCTCTCCTGGATCTATTTTCCAGGTCAGTTGTTTTTCCAATGTCTTTATTTCACAGTGTCTTCCATTTTTTTATTCTTTTGGTGTTGTTTTATACTTTCTTGCTTTCTCATAAAGTCATTAGCTTCCATCTGTTCCATTCTAATTTTAATTTCAGTGAGCTTTTGAACCTCCTTTTCCATTTGGCTAATTCTGCTTTTTAAGCATTCTTCTCCTCATTGGCTTTTTGGACCTCTTTTGCCAATTGAGTTAGCCTATTTTTCAAGGTGTTATTTTCTTCAGCATTTTTTTGGGTCTCCTTTAGCAAACTGTTGACTTGATTTTCATGATTTTCTTGCATCTCTCTCATTTCTCTTCCCAATTTTTCCTCCACCTCTCTTACTTGATTTTCAAAATCCTTTTTGAGCTCTTCAATGGCCTGAGATCATAGCGTATTTTTTTTGGGAGGTTTTGGAGGCAGAAGCCTTGACTTTTATATCTTCCCCTGATGGTGAACATTGTTCTTCCTCATCTGAAAGGTTGGGAAAGAATACCTGTTCACCAAGAAAGAAACCTTCTGTAGTCTTATTTTTTTTTCTTTTTTGGACATTTTCCCAACCAGTTACTTGACTTTTGGGTCCTTTGTAGGGTATATTCTGGGGACCTGTAAGATCTCAGTTCCTCCAAGATGGCACAATAAAGTGAGAAGAGTTTACTCCTTGGCTAGGCTCGAGACTGAGATTCAGATCAGGTGCTCAGTTCCTCCAGGGGCCCTAAGCTGAACTCTCCAACAATGGAACAATGGACACTGGCTGCTGCTGCATTTGCCACCACTGCCTGGAGCCAGGGTTAGGGGAGGACCCTGCTCCCTTGTCACAGAGGTGAAAACCCTCTCACTGACCTTTGAAGTGTCTTTGTCGCCTGTGGGCTAAGGGATCTGCAAACCTCCACTGCAGCTGCTGCGGGGAATTTGCCCTAGAGGTCTGTTCCTCCCAGCACCCTTGCAGCTAAGGCTGAGCTAAGCTTGGCTCCAGGTGCAACAGACCTTTCCTGTCGACCTTCCAGGTCACTCTGGGCTAGAAATCTCCTCCACTTCATCATTCTGTGGCTTCTGCTGCTCTAGAATTTGTTGAGAGTCTTTCTTTACAGGTATTTAAGGGCTGTGGGGGAAGAGCTAGAGTATATACATCTTTCTCCTCCACCATCTTGGCTCTGTACCCCCTTGATAACTTTTGATGTGAAATTATTATTTCTCTCCCACATTAATGATCATTTAGTGAATTATGATCAGAATTTTTTCTGAAGCCTGTAGATTGGTCAGTCTCTGAAAGACTTTGCTGATAATGAGACTGAATTAACTTTCTCCTCAGTCTTGTTCAGACCCTCCCAGATTGGGAAGCCTGTTGTGTTTTACACAGGCTTTGGTGGGGATAAATCTTTTGATTGGATTGCCCAAGGCTGGGTAATTTAGAAGTAAATGATGTCATCAAAGCTACATCCTCAAGCCCCTTATTGTAATATTCTACCTCTTATTGTAATATTCATTCTCTTTCATTAATTGTTAGCCAGAGTTTATTGGAACCCTTAGCAACACCCACTAGTCCAAGAGCATATAAAGTATAAGCCCACGTCCATAATTGATCTTTGGCATTTGAGAATGTCATTGACCATTTTATTAATAAAATGTTAGCATTATTGATAAAATGATTCATTACCCAGAAATTATGTCTCTTGCTTTTTTAACATCACAAATGCATTCTAGGGAAACTAACCTCTGTGGAAGAGGAGGATTTTGTGATATTGTGATTTTGGGGAAAACATCTCCTCTGATAAACCTTCAAGGCTAAAGAAACAGAGCTGTGGGATTGTATCACTAGAGATCCGCAGGGGTTTCTTTGTTTCTCTCTTACTGGCAACAAGATTACTCAGATGGTTTCTATCTAGAAGGAGGCCTCCACTTTTTTAGAATTGACTAACTACAGAGAAATGCATTTTCCCAGAGGAAGACCCTTCTTGGTATTCCTATGATTCTCCTGTGATTCTGAGGTTTTTATATTATACTCACATTTCCTTTCTGCCAGCAAATCAATCTGTATCCTAAGAAGTTAAAGCTGCTACAAGCCCAAACAGTCTTCTTTAGGAAGCTAATAAATCATTTTCTTTTCAATGTGGCTACTCATTTTTTGACCCCCAGTCTTGAAGACCTCAGGATGAGTGAGCTGTCACGGAATGCAGGCTGGAAAACTCCCACAATACTCCCAAATTGAATGAATCATTAGCCTTCATTGCCTGTAAATGTTTGAGGTGCTTTAAAAAATAAATCCCAGTTCCTAAGGTTTGCAGACAGTCAAGGAAATTGCCCTAAGAAAGCCTAAAGAGTTTGTAAAAGCCAGGAAATCTGACACTGCTCTGACTGGGAACTTCATTGAGTCTTCTAAAGTGAGGGAATGCTTTACAAGGCTAATGGTAAATACAGACTGTGATGAGGATGCTGGTGGGAAGCCAGGAGAGGATAAAAACAAACAAAAAAATCAAAACTACAACCCTGTAATGAAGGGGGGAAAAGATTCTATAAGAAACCAAGCAAATCCATTCTGTTCTTTGGCATTTTATGGAATTGATTCTTCAAAGTAATCCAATATGTCATTATTTTACCATGTGTAGAATTGGATAAAAATAGAACCATGTCTGCACATACCAGCTATGCTCCTCACTGGAGCTAGAGCTGCCCTATTAGTGAGAAAGGAATGCACATTTAGGTAGTACCTACTGAGTGAGGTACAGGGTTAAGTGCTTTATAAATATGATCTCATTTGATCCTCACAACAACCCTGTGAGGTAGGTGCTTACTATCTCCATTTTATAGTTGAGGAAACTGAGAGGAAGGGACTTGTCCAGAATCACACAGCTAATAAGTATCTGAGGCTGTATTTGAACTCATGAAGAGAGGTCTGCCTGCTTTATCCTCTGCAGCAACAATCTGGCTTCAAATCTTGCTCCTGCAGCTTACTACTGGAGAAACTTTGGGAAAGTTACTCAACTTCCCTGAGCCTCAGTTTTTCCTTGTTTTTCCATTGACTAGCAGATCTCTAAGCTCCCTTCCCGTTTCAAGTCTGGTTTGATGAAGTGAAACCTGGCAAGCTGGGGGTGAAGTTCAATTTCTAATAGTTCTCAATTTTTTTGTCATTACTCCTTTGGCAGACTGATCAAATTTAGAGACCTTTTTCATAATAATGTTTTTATATGTATAAAATACATAATATTACAAAGGAAACCAATTATATTGAAAAATTTAAAGATTTTTATTTTTTTTTACTTTTTTAAGTCCGCAGATTCCAGGTTAAGAAGCTCTGGTTTAGAGCAGAGGTGTCAGGGGCTAGTTGCCTACAAAACTCCAAGTGCTGCTCCAACCAGATTAAAACATAAGTGGGAAATTTTTTTTAAGCAATATAGCTAATATTCATTTGAGGTTTTCTAAGTCAATATACAACCTGCTGGAATCTGTTTCTATTTAAGTTTGATATCACCAGTAGAGTTTCATACAAAACTTTGCTCTACATTTGAGGAAAAAGTAGTTTCTGGTAAATCCCCACCTATCATGGTGTGTATGTATGTGTATCACAATGACTCTGCTTGATTATTGGAGGGTACAGAGCAAGTAAGAAGGTTTAATACTGAATATACATGGTGGGTAGATGTTCAAATATAGGTCAATAACATGTCACCCTGAGGTAAGGAAAATAGTTGGTTTCTGCAGGAAAGACAAAAAGAAATGTTGTGTCTCTTGACTCTACAACATATCATGTATATCTCCTCAAACCCGCCAATGTAGCAACTATTTGAATTTGTCAGCTCTGTGAAGGCAGGGACATGCTTTAAATTAATTTTTCATCTCACCCAGAGGCCAGTATAGTACTCCTCCCCCCAACATGGTTGATTCCTTCCTGCTTTCCTTACTAGCCCATCCTGTTAGGTGGAATACAGGAAGGCTTCCGATAAGAGTCGCTCAGGAGGGAGTAAGCAAGGCAGAGCTGAAATTTGCATCCCTGGAAAGCACGTTCACGTTGATGAGGTCAGAGGACAATGTGAATATTTGTCTTTTTTAGGGTCCGTCTGAGGACAGAACTACCAGGTCAGAACTAGAACATAAATGAATCTGGAAGCAACATTTCTACGATAAGCTGAGCATTAGGCTCAGAGAGTGTGAACTGGGTCACTAGACCTGGGCTTACATGAGCCTAAATTGCCCTTTGGAACAGAAGTGGACAAAAGATCTGACTAGTGCAATTTGCTTCAGGGAACCCTTCAGAACAGGTAAAGCATGTAGGCAAACAGTTCCCTAGGGGCAGAGCAAGGAGAACTATGGCAGAGGAGCTAAGGTATGAAACTTCAAAGATATTCTTGGGGCCCAGGTAGGAAAGAACTCTTTCTTACTGGGTTGGGGAGCAGAATCAGACTTTTCTGGCCATTAGCTCTTATGCTGAGAGTGAGGTTTTCTGAGAGAAAAGAACCAGGTACCCATAAAAGGAAGGTCATTGCCTATGCCCTACACTCCATTACAATCCTGGAAGATGAAAAGCTAAACCTGCAGTCTTGATCAGCAGCATTCCTGGAAGTAGAGCTAAGACTGATTTAATATCAAGGTCTAGATTGGGGGAAAATTTTAGGCAACAGAGAGTTATGGAAATGAGGCTACTTGTTCTTTAGATGGTACCAAGGACCAGAATGGGGAAGAAGGGAGAAATAAGAATTTATTTAGCGCTTACTATGTGTCAGGCATTGTGCAAAGTGTTTTATAAATATCATCTTATTTGATTCTCATGGCAACCTTGTGAGGTAGGTGTTTTTATTATTCTCATTTTATAGTTGAGAGACAAAGGTTAATTGACTTGTCCAGAGTCATATAGCTAGTTAGTGTCTGAGATTGGATCTGAACTCGTCTTCCCTTCTCCAGTCCCCAGATGCCTCAATTAAGGTATAAGAAACTTTGTAACCTGTGAACTGTGATTCCTTGGACTTTTCATACTTGTGCTGGATCATTTTGTTCATATCCCACTAGAGACCAATCCAGCATATCAGTAACAAATCATTTATGTCATAGTCATGAAAAAGAAAAATTTTCTCAAAATAGCAAGCATTGTGCTATCAAGGTATGACATAGGAAAAGTCCTAGGGACTGTGAGTAATTAATAATCAATTTTATTAATTATGTTTCGCAAATAATTAATAAAATGAGGTCAGTGGTGCTCTCAGGAGCCAAAGATGAACACTGGGGGCCTCAGAGAGTTTAAAAACCTTTGGAAGAGTTGTTGTTCCCAACAGGCAGAACTCAACTCTGATTGGTTAACAATCAGTGAGGGGTTAGACATATTAATGAGGAGGTAGACAGTTCTCAGTTCTTCCTGTTGAGAAGGAGACCCTATCATGAGACTCAACTGCCTTTAGCAATCCGCACACAACCTTCTCTACCCAGACCACTCTGGCTAGTTTTCCCCCTCATAAACTGGGTCACCTACATTCTAATGAAAGGTCCCAAGGACACAGGCATATTTTCTAAAGGCAAAAATCTCATCTACTTTGGATTCTGTTTGCAAGGTTTTCTAGTTGAGTGGGGTCCCACTCAAGATCAAAAATCGTGGGCTCCAAGGATTTGGGCCATCTCATCTATCAGCAATATCCTTCAGAGACTGGCTAAATAACTTATAGAGGCTGGTTTCTGAATGAGAAAATAGGAGGGGAAAACCTTAATAAATAATCATTTCTCTCAGAGGTAATAAAATGTCAACAAGCACTTCCCACAGCTACAGCTCTAAGTCATGTCATCTTCTTCCAAAGATTGAGGCTGTTCTTTACCTTCTTCTCTGCCTCCTTTCCTTACCCCATCCCCATCCTGATATCTCCCCATTCCATCTTGTCAACTCCTCTCAAGCTATAGAACAGCAAACTTTTTGAGTTTCAAGGGTTTATTTAAAACAAGACAAAATAAAAGGACCCTTGTGTATCCCCCACACAGCTGAAGTAGGAGATCATTTCAGGAATGCACAAAGGGGTAACAGGATTTGATGTCTGTGATGGGTAGTTTTGGTACTTCTGAATACTGATAAACAAAAATAACCCCTGAACCAAACCTCCCATCTTCTTCCTCCATAGTCCCAACAAATCCAGATCTTCTCAGCATATATCCATCTCAAACCTTCCCACACAGAAAATCAAGAAAGTCAGAGGGCAGGTGGATTCCAGGAGAGTGAAGGGACTAGAACTCTCAGTGGTTGTAAGCCAAAGCTATAGTAGGCATGATATCATTCTGACGTTAACTTTCCTCTAACTCTCTTTTACTATGTCTCTCCCCAATTTTACCTTGTTACTGTACACCTCCTTCTTCTGTCTGAACTCTAATTCCGGTTGTACTGGTACTGAAATCATGTGGCCTCAAAGACATACCCCTTGCCATCCAGATGAGGTGACAAGACTAGCAAGGTTGTTCTAGGCTACAAAACAAAAATGTGATACCACATAAGTGGTAGAACAAAGATTACCTGTTATTTTGACACCCCTCCCCTGCCCCCATAATCTATAAAGCAGAAAAGCAACATGCACATTTGAGAAAACCACTTAATAGTAAGTATGCTTAAAACCACTTAAGAAGTTGATGCGATGTCATTGGGAACAGAGGAGGGGTAGGGATAAAGGGAATTCCTGTGATCTCCTTAAAGGGAATCTGGGGTAAGAAAACCCTCCAAAGCTAGGGAAAGTAAGAAGTTTTGGTTAGTCAATATCTGAATATCATGGAGGAAAGAGATGTAGTAAGCTGTAGCATATCTATCTCAGTTGATTTTATCGTAAGGTTTTGTCAGTAATGCAGTAATAGTAGTACAATTATGAGATGTAGTAAGCCGCAGTGTATCTACCTCAGTTTGTTTTTGCTATGGGACTTTGTGGTTGAGTATGTATATATTTTTTTCTGGGTCAATTGAGGCAGAGAGTAAAATAATTCTAAAATGTCTGATTTGCCATTAATAAACCAATAGAATCCAGGAGTCCCTATTCCTACCCTGTAACTGGAACTCATATATTGCCTTTCTTTGATGGATTTTCTAACAAAACATCGTTCTTGGATTCTTCTTGGACTAGGAATGACAAGAAAACAATGTATTTGGTATGGTGGCATTTCTACTTGCAAGCTTAGACCAAATCAGAAAGGCTAAGAAACCACAGGAAAATAGATGAGACTAAAGAGAAGTTGAACCAATTTAGTTTTGAGGAGCCAGGTCAGGGTTGTCATTTCTCAGAAAACCATTTCCTTTGAATCATCTTTAATTATAATATACAGTATACACCACCGTAGGCAAAATTGCAAATGCAGCAAAGTCCCCTTCTCCTTGTTTCAATTTAAATTGGTAAACATTTATTAAATATTTGCCCTGCATGAGGCATCAGACTTGGTTGGGCAATGTAATATCAAAGCCTGCACTCAAGAAGCTGAGGAGAAGCAGGAAAGCAAATACAGAAGGGCTATGAAATAAGAGCAGGTGTGTAAAGAAAAAGTCTAAGCAAAATGCTGTGGGGCACTTGAGGAGGGAAAGGGCACTTCATCAGGGCATTGAGGAGGGAGAGTCGGTTCAAGAAAGGCTTTGTGAAGCGGGTGCCATGAGAGTTGGACTCTGAAGGACAGAAAAGATGAGCATGTTGATGGACTGAACAGAGCTAGAAGGGAGTGTATTCCAGATGTAGGGAATCATAGGACCGTAGGTCTAGATTTGAAAGGGAATTTGTTCCTGTTCAGCTGTTTCAGTTGTGTCCTGATGATGACTCCATTTGGGGTTTTCTTGGCAGAGACACTGGAGTGATTTGCATTTCTTTTTCCAACTCATTTTACAGATGAGGAAACTGAGGCAAACAGAAGTGAATGACTAGGCCAGGGTCACAGGGATAGTAAGTGTCTGAGGTTGGATTTGAACTCAAGTGCTCCTGAGTCCAGGGTCAGCACTAAGCATCCTACCTGCTCCATTGTTATTGTGTTTGTCCTTCGTTTTTGAAGAGAACTGTGACATCAGGGAGATGACATGACTTGCAGCTGACTCTGATTTGAGTGAAGGAGTCCTGTGCAAAGTCACCAGCCTCACTTTCTCCTCCAGAGCCATCTGGATCCAGTGACCAGATATTCATCAGGATGACTGGAGATGGCCTCGGATGCAATGGGAGGCCCTGGCCCTTTTAATTAAGACATTTTCAGATACTTACCTAAAGTGAGGTAATGCCCATTCAGGGAATAGGCTGTCCCAGAAGGGAATTTGGAGGTCATTTCACCCAACCTCCTCATTTTGTTACAGTTCAGGAAACTGAGGCCCAGAGAGGTGATGTGACTTGCCTATAGATACATAAGTAGTAAGTGCTAAGCAAGATTTTGAATTCCAGTCCTTAGGTTTTTCACTGTTCTGTGAAATGCTTTGCTGCTTTACACTAAGTTGTAGGAGAATGCTGCTGATTGGCTGGGTTTTTTAATTTGGCCTGGAAAGTTTTAAACCAAATCTGTGCCCTAGGAAACTGAAACTGCTCCCAGTAAACAGTCTTCTTTAGCATGCTGATCAATCTTTTTCTTTTTTAATTTGGCTATTCAAGTTATGAGACCTCCAGGCACTTAGTTGATGGCTGGGATTCTTGTTGGACTTTCCAGAAATTCAGGCTGAGAAATTCCCTCCAAACATCCTCCCTTCTTAAAAAACAAAATAAAGTGTAATAAATCAGGTAAGCATCTTAGCAGCTTGTTCTGGCAACTTGACTAACTTTTCTCTGTAACTTAATCCTTTGGTTTAGGATTTTTTTTGCCTGTCTCCTCTGGGTTGGCTCTGAAGTTTGTCTCTTGTATGACTTTTCCCACCCCATTCTGGTGATTCAGCTGGACTTTCTGGAGCTTTCTTTCAGAGACTCCTCTCAGGGAATAGAAGCAGTTTATTTGGGTACTGGCCTTTTCTCTCTACTCATTGCAGTGTTGGGTCTGCTCTGCGACTCTGGGGTGGTTGGGGAAAGAAAGTAAAAAATGTATGAAAATGTAATTAGGGACATATTAGAGGAAGTCCACAAACGTAAGGAACAGACAAATTTGCCCTCAGAATAAGAGTATCAGTTTCTTCTGACTTAAAGCGTAGGAGGCAGAAATGTAGAGAGGTCAGAAAATGAAAATCATTTTCTTGCTCAGGGAACAGTGTGATTTAATCAGAGGTAATGTTCACATAATGCTGTAGGGTTTACAGTCCTTTACGTATATGCTCTTTAGAACTTCACAATAACTGTTATCATTATCCCCATGTTCCAGCTGAGGAAAGTGAGGTTAAATAACTTGCCCTGGATCCAACAGATACTGAATGTCACTGCTGGGATTTGAATTAAAGTTTTCATAACTCCAAGTTGTTGTTCAGTCATTCTTTAACCATGTCTGGTTCTTGGTGACCTCACTTGGTGTCTTCATGGCAAAGATACTGGACTGGTTTGCCATTTTCTTCTCCAGCTCATTTTACAGAGGAGGAAACTGAGGCAAACAGTTAAATGACTTGCTCAAGGTCACACAGCTAGTGTCTGAGGCCAGATTTGAATTCAGAAAGATGTCTTCCTGACTTCAGGTCCAGTGCTCTCTCTACTGCACCACCTAACTGTCCCAGCTCCAAGGTCAGTGCTCTATCTGCTGTGCCATGTGGCTGCCTTAGAAAGAGGAATTCTCCACAGGGCTCTTGTTTTCATCTTGATCTGGCAATCCTACCAAAAGTTACAATTAGTACAATATATATCCCTCCAACTTTGTGGCTAAAGCTTTGCCCTTCTTACAAAATGCCTCTCCCCTCTCCCCTGCTGCCATTTCCTTTCAGAGATGAGAATTAGATGTGACACCAAATCCCACTGCAGACATTATCTGTTTGACCTTGATTGAGGCATTTTACCTAGGCCTCAGTATCCACGTTTATAACACAGAAGATTGAATCAGACGACTTCTAGAGTCCTGTACAGGTTCAGAGTCGTGATCTTATGGTCTTTGACATTCTAAGCCTTGCCAGATGCAAAGGTCAGTAACATCTGTGTTGCTTTTCTAAGTAAGGATGGACTTTTATTTTTTTAATTTTTTATTATTAATTAATTAATTTTTAGCTTTCAGCATTCATTTCCACAAGATTTTAAGTTCCACATTTTCTCCCCATCTCTCCCCTCCCCGCACCTGAGATGGCATGCATTCTGATTCCCCCTGCCCCCATTCTGCCCTCCCTTTTATCATTGCCCCCCCACACCTTTATCCCCTTCTCCTTTACTTTCTTGAAGGGCAAGATGGATTTCCATACCCCATTACCTGTATATCTTATTTCTCATTTGCAAGGAAAAGCAATTTTTAACATTTGTTTTTAAAACTTTGAGTTTCAAATTCTCTCCCTTCTTCCCTCCCCACCCACCCTCATCAAGAAGGCAAGCAATTCAATATAGGTTATACATGTGTAGTTATGCAAAACACTTGAAGGATAGGGTTTTAAAGGGTTCTTTTCCCTGTTCTTCCACAGAAAGCTAGCTCCTCAATCTTCTGCATAAAGGACTAACATAGCAACAGTCTGCGAGCTCCTCAGTCTAGTCGATCTGACTTGCGTAAGGTCTGTCCTTGCTAAGACCACTGGTTTCACTGAACATAGTAAGAAAAAGGTTTAGTGCCTTAATAAAATAGTTGTTCAGTTGTATTTGACTCTTCACAACCCCATTGGGGATGTTTTTGGCAAAGATACTGGAGTTGCCATTTCCTTCTCCAGCTCATTTTACAAATGAGGGTTAAATGGCTTGAGCAGGGTCACTACTAGTACATTACTAAGTGTAGTAGGTCCTACTAAGTGTCTGAGGCCATGTCTGAAACTCAGCTCTTCCTCACTCCAGGCCCAGTGCTCTATCCACTGAGCACCTATTCTTTCCATAGGAATGTTTTTAACATAATTGATACTGTAGTGAGATAAATTTATTCCTTCCCCAGGATAGTTTGTTTTGAGTCTCCATTTTGTTTTAAATTATGGTTAATGATGCGTGTCCTTCATTCTGGAGGAGGACTATGGCATTAGGGACTTGACAAGTAAGTTGGATTTAAGTGAGAGAGGGCCGTGCAAAGTCATCAGCCTTACTTTCTCCTCTAGAACCATCTGGGCCCAATGGCCAGATACCCACAGTCTATGATGGAAGTTGAAGATCCTACAAAGGGTGATAGAAAGGTACATGATGGGTATAAGCAGGCCACAGCACATTACAAATGAGGAATTATGTAGAGGTGTTTTGAAGGAAGACAAAGAAATGTATGATTAAAGGAAAGAAGATAGTTTGACTGTTTTGAGTAAGCTGTTTCTCAATAATAAGATAAGCACCTATGTGCTATGACGTAGTAGCAACTTATGTGTATTCTTAAACAACTGATAAACGTATGTGGACCTGCTGATGAAACAAACTACCAAAGAAAAAGAATATTATAAACAACTTTTCAGTAATTTTGAAGAAAACTGTCAATCAAATTGTGTGTCAAACAACTTAAGAACACACACATAGATAAAAGTATGTTAAAAAAAAACAAGTGAGGCCTGAGTCATCAGCATGTTGCTAGGGCAGGCCTAGGACTGACTCCTAAGTTCCTTGACCCTGAGGTTTTCTGGACTCTCTTAAGAGCAGTGCTGACTGATTGACAGAGATTTGCTCTGTGACCACCTAGGAGAGAGACAGCAGGCCTCTGACTGGGCAGGGAGGGAAACTTGTCAGAGGCTGGTATGAAAGAAACTTATCAGAACCTCTAAAATGCATGGTTTGTACTTAGAGGAAGAGACTGTGGCCTTTGACTAATAAAGTTTGACTTTATGCATTGAGAAGGATCAGTCTAATTTGTGAGTCACACTCATTAGCATATAAATTGGTAAACTGACTAATGGTAAATCTAGTGTTATATTAGGATCTGTGAATCTGTAGGAGCACATGGGTATAGTTAATTATACTGAAACCAACCTGGGGCATAGTAAGTTCCATATGACTAGAATATCTTTGGATTGTCATAGGGCCTTAAAACAACATGCATTTTTCCTTGACTTTTAAGACAATAGAAAATAAATTAATTTCAAAATATTCAAAACTGTCAGCTATTCGTTATTGTTGGTGTCACTTCAGTCGTGTCAGACTCTTTGTGATCCCATCTGACAGCTAATTTGACAGATAGTTTGTCAATTGAGCAAAGGCAAGTACTAATCACAATAATGTATATCTGATAACAACAATAACAGTAGCTAGCATTTACATAGCACCTACTCTGTGTCAGGCGCTTTACGATATTAGGTCCTCTGATCCTTGCAACAAGGATCTGTGAGTATGTGCTGTCATTATCCCCATTTTACAGTTGAGACAACTGGAGAAGACAGAGATTAAATGACTTCCTCATATAGCTAAGAGGTTACTGAGTCCAGATTTGAACTCACTTTCTGGACAACATAGCTCATTTTCATGGGGCAAAGGGGTAGTTTGGATTGACTGGATTCTCTCAGTACAGCAGAAGTTACTTGAGACATGCATGAAGAATTATGAAAGTGTATAGAGTGAGGAATCTGGAAACTACAGAATTTCAGAGCTACTCACTAGCTGTACAGTGTATCTGTACAAACTAAAAAGAGCTTTGGAGATGATGGAATCCAACCTCTCCTTTGCAGAAAAGGAAATGAGAACCAGAGATAAAGAGGTATTCCCAAGGACTCATCTAGTTCATCAGGTTCCCATTCATGTGTCCCACTTGGCAGAGGTTCATTGCTGGTGGAAGTCTCTTGATTTCCTGGGCAACGGTACGTCTTCAGAAACCCATCTTCCCCTTAGCGAATTTATTGCTTCCTTGGTCATCTGCCATCCATTCAGATGCCCAGGCTGCCTTTTCACATAGCATTTCTTTTGAGAACCAGTCATTAAGATTTTCTCTGGGATGCCCCAGGCATTTTTTGCTTTCCCATTCCCATTCATTAGTTTTTAACAATAAACTTTAGTGGTTAACATCTAAATACCAACTTCAGTCAATCAGCCCATCAGTAAATAAATATTTATTAAGTGCGTACTTCAGCCTAAGTACAAAAATTAAGGGCAAGCTCCCCACATCATCTATCTTTGAAATTTTGGGGAAATGAGGACTATTGAGATTCTCTCTTCTACAACAAAGGTCATAGATTACTAGGGTTTAGAATGTAAAATATTGGCTAGTCCCGGGGTTCTTAACCTTTTTGTGTGTGTGTCATGGACCTCCTTCTTTGGAAGTCTGGTGAAGCCTATAAATTCCATCAGAATCATATTTTTAAGTGCATAAAATAATGCACATGAGCACATTCACACACATTTATTTGTTTGTTTTAAAGTCCATAGACCCACAGTTAAGAACTACTGGTCTGGTCTACCCCCGCTAATTTTATAGGGGATAAAAGTCAAACCCAGAAAGATGAATCAATTTGTCAGTGTCACACAACTCTGGGTGGATATGTGACACCATGAATATTTGAGACAGGTTCCCTAGTTTCAAATCCTGTTATCTAAATTCTCCTTATATCCCTCTCTTAGATTATCCCATGTAATTAGCAAACCCCTTATTTCTGGAAGCTGCTGTGAAAATGGTCCCAGGTCCCTGGAAAAATGAACAAAAAGTACGTTTCGTTAGGTAAAGACACAGGAATGCTGCAAGTGACTCTGGAAACTACATTATCTATATTTATACTGGGGTGGTGGTGCTAAGAATGACTCTTTATATTTGAAGATAATTGTATTTAAATTTGTTTAAATAAATATATTTTTAATATGGAAAAGTCAATCTCACCTCTCTGGTCAAAAAAACCCAAACACGTAAATGACAAGATTTGTTTCTAGCAGGTCCTCTGGCTGTAGATTTCTGATGCTTGCCCAGGAGGACAATAAAATCATAGATGGAAAGAAACTTAGGACTCATCTAGTGCTCTCTCCAGGCACTGCCCATTTTCCTGATAAGAAAACTGAGGCCCAGAGAGGTTAGGTCACTTGCCTAAAGTCATACAGTTTGTAAATTACAGAATCAAGGTTCACACGTGGATTCTTTGACTCCAAATCCAGTCTACTTTCCACTAGACCATACCTCTTCTCAGATAATGTTAACACTTGCTCCCTTCTCTTTTTGGGCCCTGTCTCTGCTCTAATCCCCATTTAGAGCTACACAAGCCAGTCACCATGCTACTACAACACAGGACGGTTCTTCACCAGACTCTGGGGCAGGGACATAATTTTCTTCCCTCCTCTGTCCCTCAGAGAGGAATATTCCTTCCCTTCACCTAAGACTTAAGAGATTTAAAGATACTGGAAATCAAGCACACCAAAGTGGATTCAGAAATATTCAAAATGTTTCAAAACAGAGAAGAAGATGGACTATGATTTAAAAAGTTTCCAAAGTATAAAAACCTGGAGAGTAGTGAGGAGAGGGAGGAGGAAGCAAAAACCCCTAAACCATGTAGAGGGATTTGTTTGACACAGCCTAAATGAGCACTGGGGAAGAGCTGGGATTCAGGCTTGCATTATGGGCTTTTCAGTTGGGCTCTGACCTGTGACAGGGGGTGGCTGTTGGTGTTGCTTCATCTTAGATTTAAACAAATAATAATTTCTTTCCTTTTTAGCCAGTTTGTCAGATGGAGGCCCCATACCAGCCCTTTCTCATGATTGGTTCCTTCCAGTGAAATGATTATTGTGCTAGTGTGGTTTGGGTTGGAAGAGAATTATGTGAATTCATCCTAGAATAGACACAGTGTCAATTTAACTGAAGCTCTTAATTTGGATTTGAAAGGTTTCAGTCAACCTGAAATGTAAACATCTTCTCCAGTTTTTTTTTTCTTTCTTTCTTCCCCCCCATTAAAGAGCAGCACTGTTCTGATCTCTGCCTGGGGAAGGGAGATGCCTCTGTGGCTTTGTTTCCAGGAAATGTCACCAAATCAAAACTAGGCTCTGAGACTATGTAAGGTCACTGACTAGGACAGTCAATGGTCAGTGGAGGGAAATGGAAGGAAACATCACAGGGTATTAAAATAGAAGGTAAAACAAAAGGTCAGAGGTTGATTAATACATTTATAATTATGTTGGTTTAAATAATATATTTTTAAAATGTAAAACCTCTAGGGGGATGAGGGGGCATCAATGGTCACCTGGGTCCTTGAAGTGTGTTTTGTAAATAGGATAGCCGTGGGCAGCACCGCTACCCACTGTCACTCATGTAGATTCTGTTTAATTCAATTTTTGTAAATGTGTCTGGAACCAGATGGTCCCTACTCCCATGTATTATATTGGAACAAAGGATTATATAAAGAGATAACTAATGGAATTTTAAAAAATTTATAACAATGTTGGTTTCCCTCATACAGATTATTTGTGCTCAACCTATGGTAGCACCTTCTGACCTCATATTGGTATGATCAGACATAGCTAAATACACTGTACCAATGTACATTGTACCAATGTACCAATGTACCCTAACATTGTGATATCATTTTGGTTCTCTTTGAGCATGAAGCACAAACAATAATTGTATTGGTTTCTATACATTCTTATTTACGTATACAAATTTCATTGGGTATCTAAATTATTTGGATCTTGTAATTAAAAGGGATAATTAATCTTCAACTTTCTCAAAAAAAAAAACACCTCCCTTCTATGCTCCCTTCTTCCCTTAAATTTCTTATTTTTTTAATCATCTTGAAATAAAACAAATTTATCAATTTGAGAATCAAATTGTTTCCTTTCCTTTAGAAGTGAAGGACTTCCCTCTTGTCAATCCCAGTTGAGGTGTCTGAGTTTCTGAGGATCCTTTGTGCATTTGACCCCTTCCCAGAATTTTTGGAACCTGCTATGTACATAGTTACAGAACCATTCTATCTCTTACTCTCTTACCTTATACAAATCCTCAGCTAAACACAAATTGGAGTTGTTACCGTATAATGCAGAAAGAGGCCTTGACTTGTAGTCAGAAAGATCAGCGTTTGCCTCCTACTTCACATACTTACTGGCCTTGGACAAAGACCTTAACCTTTGTGAGCCCAACACCAGAGCCTGGCATGGAGAAAGCTCCCTGATTCCAACAGTTGAAGCAGCAGAAGTTGCTGGTGCACTGTCTAGGATTAAAAAGGATGACCACTGAACAAAGACTGGGTAGTTCTTTGGAGTTTTTGCAGTTCTCCCTGAATACACGTTTGACTTTTCCAGACTTGGCCTCCTTGGCTTTTTGTGTTTATCTCTGCCTGTATTCTAGGTTGCCTGCTCTGACTCAGCCTGGGCTGCTTAATCTTTCCTGCTATTTATCGACCTCCTTTGACCTGATGACTAAACAACCCTCTGATTTTCCTTATTTGACCCAAGCTTAGTGCTTCTGATCACTGTTTCCTACCCCCTATCTCTGATCCCCACACTTCCTTCCCTCCCCCCAAAATGTCCCACAGGAGCCAAGCCTAATTTTTGCCTGGATGACCCTTAAAAACTCATATTTATATAGCACTTTAAGATTTGAGGCTCTTTCTTTGCAGCTATCCTATTATGTAAAGGATAGTCCTGCTGTTACATGAAGAAATTGAGCCTTCACAGAATTAAATGATATGTCCAAGGTCTCACAGCTAATAAGTGTCTGTCTGTGCTGGGATTTGAAACTAGATTAACTTCACATGGGTCACTTAACTTTTTAGGGTTTCATTTTCCTTATCTATAAGACTAGAGGGTCAGCCTATGTGATCTTGAATGCTCCTCTTTGAACTAAACCCTATGACTCCCAAAGTGGAGGATTCTATCTACAACATCACACTTTTGTCAGCTGGTTCCAAAGTCAAAGAAAACCTGACTTCACATATCACCTCAACTTACTGCATGACCCTAGACAAGTTATTTTACCTCTTTTAATTTCCTCATCACTAAATAATAATAATCATTAAATAAATTAAGGAAATTTAAATTAATTAAAGTAAATTAAAAATTAAATAAATTATTCTTAAAATAATATAATAAAAACTCTTACTGCAAAGGGTTGTTGTGAAGATCAAATATGTGTAAAATGTATTTATAATATATTTAGATAAAGAATAGAGCTATATAAATGGCTACCATTATTATTAGCATTAGCATTCTATACATATATTCATGGGATATGACAATAAGCGGAACATAGGAGTGCTATCTTTAATATTTAGGTCCTAATTCTACCAAACTTATGCCTCCTGCCCTACCTCAAAAATATTCCACAATCAGAATGGCTTTGCTTTTTCTGGACCATCAAGACTTTTCAGTCTTTTCAGAATAGTTCCCTTTTGGTTTAATATTTGTACATTGATGCTAATATTATCTCTATCTGAATAGTACGAGGATTTTTCATCCTTTTCTCAGATTTTTCCTGCCGTGGAAAGGATGCTACCATCTTTGCGTGAATGTAATCTACTCCACTTTAGAAATTTGCTGACCACACTTTGCAGTTTTTGAAAGGAAAAAGTTTGATTGATCAATGACTCACACACCTATGCAAAACCTTTCTAATAATGTTATTTGACATCTATTCTTAGCCAGAGTAACAAAGCTAGACCTCTGATAATTTAGATTTGAGAATGGAATGAAATAATACACTAATAGTACAACAACCATTAAGAAAAAGAGATTTATTTAATCACAGCAAAGCAAATGTATTCCACAAGAATATAAAAAGAGGCAACCATATAGTTGCTATGCCTCTGTATTGCCTGTGGTAGTCTACTGGTCAAGCACCAGGAATTGAATAAAACTCTCAACGGCTTATTGGAGTTGGGTGAGCAGGAAGAAACATCTGTGGTTTGATTGTCTAGTATCCTGCGCCAATTAAGTTTCAGTATCTCAACAGGCCACACAGTAGAGCATTCTGGTAAATATTCTTGTATCTATAATATTTTTCCTCCATCAGTTACCCAGAGAGAACTGACCCATAGCTTGATGGTGACTGGTACTTCTGCTAGAAGTCCTACCAACTCTTGCAAACAGGACCACTTCTGTTTGCAGTGTCTTGGTGGCTGTTACCTCTTTAGGGGCATGATAGCTGAGAAGGAAGCCCTCTCATACAGATTAGGAAAACAACAGATAGCAAAGAAAAAAAGCGCTATGAAATACGTAATAAACAAGAGCATCACCATATAAATCCATACATATGTGTGTAGATATACTTTCTAATACAAATAGCTCACCCTTATTTGAAATCTGTAGAACTTCCTCTTTCTCCTCCCTCACTGTCTCTCTCTGTCTGTCTGTCTCTCTCTGTCCCTCTGTCTCTGTCTCTGTGTGTCTACTCTCTGCCTGTCTCTGTCTCTCTGTCTGTCTGTCTGTCTGTCTCTCTCCCTCTCTCTGTCTGTCTCTGTCTCTATGTCTCTCCCTCTCAGTCTTGCCCTCCTTTCTTCCCTCTCTTGTACACACAAACTCAATTTATTTATTTAAGAGCAGAACTCATAGCTGACTTAACAACAACTCATCAGAGAATGGTTTACTCTGCCTCCCCCCCCCAATATATTACAGCCCCATCTTTTCTTTCTACTCCATAAGTAAGTGTACCACATCATTTAACACAGGGCCAATCTCCTTGGCTCTCCATTTAGCTGTTAGACCTTTTCTTTCCTGTAACACGATGTAGAGCTGTGTATTATTCCCTAAATGATGACAGGCAGACCGAAGCCATGTAGAAAGAATTGCTTTTTAGCCATTACTATAGTAAATATTTTCTTCCTTTGGACAGTAGATTGCTGAGAACTTGCCATGACAAAGAAGTAACTGGCTTGCTTTGTCCCTAGAACTCAACCAAGTACTGGGAACCAGATTTTTGGATTCCTTCCATTAAAACAGAAGGAAGAAAACAAAGGCGCTGTGCTAAGCACTTTACAAATATCTCATCTGACTCTCATAACAACCTGGGAGTTAGATACTTTTATTATCCCCATTTTACAGTTGATGAAACTGAGACAGACAAAGGTTAAGTGACTTGCACAGGGTCACAAACCAGTAAGTGTATGAGACCAAATTTGCACTTGGGTCTTTAGGACCTCTGCTCTCACTGACTAAATTTAGTTTCAACAAGATCCCCAAAAGAACAAGTGACACTTCAAAATGGCACATTCTACTTCAGCCTTCAGGTTAGTCACACTTTTGAGAAAACCATAAGAATTATACAACATATAAGTAAAACACAAAAAACAAAGTCATTTTAAATCAGGAAAGAGAAGCTGAAAACTACACATGTCCATCCTACATCATCTTATTTGCAGGGAAATATGAGCCAGTTGCCTAAGATGATCCCGGACCAGTTGCAGTCGATTAATAGTAGTTCTCTGGAGAATCATTCCTTCAAGCTACAGTCCACAAGCACTAATGAATACCAGTCCTGCACCCATGGGATGCTCTTGGGCCCAGAGTATCGCCAATCCTCTCCTCCCACTTCTCTCACAAAACACAGCCATGGAGCAAGTAATTTCTCTGCCTGTTTTCCTTCTTTTCCAAATCTGTTTGATGTTCTTGAAAATAGAAAAAAGTTCAACAGCTACATGAGCAAGAAGTTCCCTGCTCAATACAATCTAAGACTGCATGTTCCAGCTCTGTAAAGGGTCTTTGTATGATTCTACCCAGAAGTCTCAGCACTCAATGCAACAGTTTCTGTACTTCAGCTCACAGTTGTCCTCAAATCTAGATTTAAAAAAAACCAAAAAACTAATTAGTCATTTAATAAAAACCTAGTCAGATTTAGTACTTACAATCATGTAAAGTTAGAGAAAGAAAGTGTATCTTATATATACACATATATATGTGTATGTATACACTTGCACATGGACATCATTGTAGTGTATCTCCCCTATTTCATTGCTAAAGAAACTGAGGTCCAGAGCAATTGTCATTTGCCTAAACTCACATAACCAATCACTTGTAGAGCAAGAACTGAAAGTCAAAGATCTCAATACCTAGCCCAACATTCTTTATGTTCTATCCCACTGTCTCTGAATGATAGTTTTCAATTTTTGGCAATTCCATTTTGTTCATCCATTGGGTTCTGTTGGTAAAATTTTCATTATTAGGAGAATGACAAACTGGGGAGTATCTGGAGGATGGAAAGTGGGGTTTTGGAGGACCTCCATTTCATGTCACATGTGAATTCATTGAAGGAAATGGGGATGTTTAGCTTGGAAAAAAAATGTTTAGGTGAAACATGTTGACTATCTTTAAATATTTGATGGACTGCCATGTGGAAAAAAAATGAACTTATTCTTCTTGGCCTCAGAGGGTTGAGTCAGGACCAATGGGTGAAATTTCAACTCAATGAATGAAAAATCAGGCAGCAAGAATTTGTTAAGCACCTATTGCCAGGGACTGGAAACCTAAAAATAGCAATAAAATAAGATAGGTATGCACAAAATAGTGTAAGGTTATTTTGAGGGGAAGTTACATTTAGGTTTGAGCTAAGGATAAACTTCCCAACAATCAAAATTGTCCAAAAATAGAATGGATTGTCAGGGGCGGTCATGACTTACTTGGCACAGGAGGTCTTTAAGCAAAAGGTGGACAACCATTTGTTGGGTACCTCTTAGAAGGATCTCTTGTGTAGGTACAGATTGGATTGAATGAGCTCTGAGGTCCTTTTTCAACTTTGAGGTTCTGTATCTATGATTCAAATTATGTGCCTAATTTATTAATTATATAAGCCTCTCATATGTTGTTCTGGATTGGTCATGAGTCAATTATCTGGCAATTTATATTTTGTATTCCAATGAAATGAGACATTCTTGAATGGGTCATTAAAAAGTTAATACAAGGAGATTTACTTAACTCTCATAGAAGATGAATATTCAACAAGAATATGAATTTAGGACACCCTTAGCTGGTTCAGCTGAGAGAAACTCCCTTGCTTCTGAGTTGTCCATTGTGGCTTGCCAACCAAGTATCAGGGACCACTGGAACTCCTTGTACTCAGACAATGAGGAATTGCTATGAACTCTTTGTACTTTTAGTTCCCAAGTCAATTTTTGAGGATGGTTTCAACACCTTTTAAGAAAACCATAGCCTAACTTTCATGGGATCAGGGTTCAGATATTGCTTCCACCACACTTATCTTCTTCCTCCAATCTGCTGTTTATCCTAGATCATTCCAGGGCTCATTAGCACCTCACCAAAGAATCTTGGAAAGACACAAGGGCAAGGTTCCCAGACTGCTGAGTCTGCCTTTCTTTGTTTCACTGAGGAGAAGATGAAAACTGGGTTGGCCATATGCATGAGATAAGGCAGCCACAAATGGGATATGAGTTGAGAGAGATATTTGTGTTCTAAAACATCTCCCTCATTGGCTTCCTGTCAGGAAGCAACATGCCAAAGTGGAAAGAACACTGGATTTGTACTGGAGAGCAGAGCACATGGAATCAAAGCTGATGTCTGCTCCTCTTATGCAACCTTGGGCAAGTCACTTAGCATCTGTGGGCCACAGCTTCCTCAGCTAAAAAATTATGGCACTAGACTAGAATTTCTCTATATTTCCCTCTGGATTTAAATTCCATGGCCTATGAATTTGAATTCTCCATCAGTTATCTGTCAAGAGGAAGCTTGGAAGAGTGAAACAAACACTAGATTTAGAGTCAGAGGGCTTGGGTTTGAATCCAGGCTTTGGTGTTTCTTAGCTCTGTGGCTTTGGATACATAGTAGGACTTGTATAAAGGGCCTTAGTTTCTTTATTCGTCAAATAAAGTCTAAATCTTGTGATCCTATAAGTCTGTCCTCTGGGTGTGACAACAAAGGTAGAGATTGGCATTGTTTCTGAAACACCCCTATAGAAATAAATATACCCTATTGACCTGTGTCAGGCCTGAGCCATGCTTTGGCTAGTCTGCTGATTTAGGTGGAAGACTGGAATGAAATATGGCACTTATAGACCAGCTAAATTTAACATTTACTTAGTGATTATAGGAAAAGGATTTCAGCAAGCGTACAATGTTGCTCTAAGTGAATATAGCCCTTCTGATGGCCATAGTGTGTCATCAGAAGGTTGTGTTGCCTAGCACAGTTTTTAGAGTTTAATAAATGTTTGTTGATTAATTAACAGGATCACTGATAGCACCTGTGTTCTTCACAGCTTTACCTTGTAAGGTAAATATGAATATTTTTTAGCACAACTTTAAAGGTGATTAAAGTTAGGCTCAAAGAGATTAAATGATTGCCCATTGTTACATAGGTTGCAAGTAATGGGACCTGCTGTGAAACCCAGGTTTTCTGTTTCTAAGTATTTTCATTCCACCACTCTAGTGGTGACTATTATCTACATGTGGACTACAGTGAATATTGTACTAATTAATGCCCAATTGCTTGAAATTCCCACAAGAAAACTCTTTTATACATTGAGCAACCATTTTTCCTGTATCCTCATTGTCCTCATTATCACCTTCCATTTATTAAGGACTCACTGTGTATGGATCTGTAATTGGTGCTTAGATGTAGAATATGTTGTTCATCCTACATTTTCAAAGAAGACCAGCGACATCATGGGGGATGTCATGACTTGAGATTGAATTGGATTTAAGTGTGTCAGAGTTACACAAAATTGTCAGCTTCACTCTCTCTTCTAGAGTCTTTGAAGTCCGGTGGCTAGACAAAAGTCCAGATGACTGGTGATGGCCCAGGAAGTAGTGGATATCCTTGATGTCTTTGATGCCTGACTAGGCTCTAAGCATTCCACAGTACCTACTTCAGCTGTCTTCATGATCATTGGAACAAATTGTTCTTATCTGCTCATTCTACCAAGGGAAGTCTTCACATGCTTGTGGTCTACCCCTAACTCACCTATGGGGTTGAGGTGTGTGGGTTACCCTCAACCTGATTTAGCCTATTTACTGAGACAATTTTATCAGGATATGGCTGCTGAGCATGCTACAGCTTCTTAGAGCCACAGGTGAGAGTTGGGTGAAAGGTAGACAGCCAAAGTGGATAAGCAGCCATGAAAAGGGCCTGGCAAGCCCTCACACCAGAGGGTATCCTCCTTGAACAGTTATATGACTCATAATGTAAAAGATAGTCAAAGAATAAATGAGTGTCGTACTCTCAGTGAAGGGACATAATTACTAAGATAGGCAATCTGTTTAAGTATGACTGGACAGCACCGATTTTGATGGCCCAACTTTCTTGAGAATGACTTTTAAAATTCCTTATATCCGTTTGCAACAAACATCTATTTCAAATGATTACAGGGCTAAGTTTAACCCACTGCTAAACTGACTCTGGCAGGGGAAAAACTCTAAAGAATACCAATCATTTGGATGGTCCTTACTAAGGAAACTCAAAATTCTGTAGCCAACAGTGTAGTTGCTCTTTGAATAGAAGAGCCTTGCAGGAGTCTACAGCCAATATGACAGTCAAACAAAGAACTGCCTGGGTTAGGTTCAAACAGTTTCCTTATCTCCTTATCACAACGTCTCCAAATCTCAATCTCTCTCTCTCTCTCCCTCTTTCTCTCTCTCTCTCTCTCTCTCTCTCTCTCTCTCTCTCTCTCTCTCTCAGAAAAGGTGCCTATGAAATCTATCTCAGATAAAAGATATGATAAATTCTAAAATAGGGTTTTGATCATTATGCGTGACAGATGAACTGAAAGATTCAGGAGAGGACAGATGGTACAGTGGAAAGATTGCTGGCTTTAGAGACAGAGATCTTGGGTTTGAATTCTACCTTACTTACTCCCTGGGTGGCCTAAACAAGTAGATCAACCTTTTTAGACCTTGATTTTCTCATCTGTGATATGAAGACATTGAATTAGAATGGCCTTTAAGGGTTCCTTCTTGCTCTAAACTTATGATCCCAATACTAAGGGTCAAGAGGCATAGAGTTCTGAAAACATGAGCTGCTATGCTTGCCATAGACTTGAGCAGGTGATAATGATTCTAAGAAGAGGGTCAAATGAAAGAGCTCTTACTTCAGTCTGACTGAGGAAAATTGATCTTCCTAACTTTTAATTGAGAAGATGACAGAAAGTTTCACTACTATTGGCTGAGACAAGTAATACAAATAAAAGCATTTAGGTAAAGCCCTAAGGTTTACAAAGTCACAACAACCTTGAGAATCACTGAGATCACAGAGACACTCATAAACCAGTGGATTATAATCATCATTTTACAGATGAGGAAACTGAGGCTGAGAGGTGATGTGACTTTCCCAGGGTCACGTAGCTTGTGTGAGGCAGGATTTGAACTCATTTCTTCCTAAAGACTAAAGTAAGTTTCCTAGCTTATTTGGCTGAGAATGCTGGCTGAGGAGAAAGAGAGATTCCATCTAGCCTGGATAAAAGATAATTCACTGAAACACCTCCGAGAACTAGAGGGTTGAGCTGCAGATGACTCTGAAGGCAGCACCAGAAGACAAGTATAGCTGAAGCACAGAAAGATGGTGAAGGAGCAGGCTGAAAATGTTCTCACAGCCTCTTTTCTGAAGAGATGAAGTTTGTTAAGCACTACCACCTTCCTCTCCCCAAAGGGCTGTAGAATGGCTGAAATAATTCTAAGTACAGAACAGCATCCCAAATGGAGGTTGTTTCAAGACAAATGAATTCAATCAACCAATTAACATTTATCCAGGGTCTATGCTAAGTGCTGGTGGTGCAAAAAGAGGCAAAAGATAGTCCCTGTCTTGGGGACTTGCAATCACATGGAGAAGAAAACGTGCAAAAATATGTTCAAAACAAGCCATAGTCATGATAAATAGAGAAAAATTATCAGAAGGGAAGCATCAGAGGAAGGCTTTGAGTAGTAGAAGATAAGAATTCAGCCAGGACTTAACAAAGCCAAGGAAAGTCAGTAGGTGGGGCTGATGTAGGAGAGCATTCCAACTGTGGGAGACAGCCAGAGAAAATACCCAGAGCTGAAAAAATGAATTGTGTCTTCGTGAAATGTAATGGAGGTCAGTGTCTCTGGATCAACGAGTGTGTGGTAGGGAGTAAGGTTTAAGAAGACTGGAAAGGTGGGTGATAGATAACTATTAGAGTTTGTTGAGTAGGGGGCTGAAATGACCAAACTTAAGCTTTAAAATCACTTTAGTGGCTGAATGGGAGATGGATTGGGGAGGGGATAGATGAGGCAAGCAGAACATCCCCCTAGCCCCCAATAGGCTATACCAACAGTGAGGTGATGAGATCCTGCACTGGAGTAATGGTAGTATCAGAAAAGAGAAGATCTATTTGAGAGATATGGCAAAGGGGAAATTGAGGGCCTTGGCAATGTTTTGGATATGGAGGGTGAGAGAAAGAGTGGGGAAATCCACGATGATTTCTAGATTGTGTTACCCTAGACAATAATAGGGATAGTTGCGATAAGAACCAAAGTTAACCACCAGTTGGAACAATGTCTGGTGAGAAGAAGCAGAGGGTGATACCTAGTGGAGAACAGCTGGAAGTAATTAGTTCCAGCAGAGAACTGAGTGAGGACATCAGGAGGAGACAGTATAGGCAGTTCTGCCCTGTTAGAGATGTGTGACCCTTCCAAGCCCACTTTGATTACATAGATTCACACACGGGTGCCTTGGCCACATGATCCTCATGGGTGGATGTCCTTCATATCATTCTTATTAAGGCCCACTCTTCCCACCTCACGTATGAGTATCTTTGGGAAAGTAAATTGAAGATTTAGGGAGGGAATATTGTACTATGACTTTACTAGTACTATTTGTTATTTTATTAAAATGCCTTTCTTATAAACTGTATGTGTCATCTGGCTAACTGGTGGTTTTTCATATTTCAGTGTTTTCTTTGGTTTCTGGCTTGTGTTATTGTTCACATTTAAAATAAAGCAACATTGTTGGTTAAATTTTAAAATGAAATATTTTTGTTAAAAAAAATAGAACTAATTAGTAGGGACCTGTAAATTTCTCTAGACTAGCTATTTGGGGCCCCAGAGTAAAGCCTATGGGCTAAAAATCAATATTTTCCACTCACAAGGTATCCACAAGAACAGAACTTCAGAAATTGTGATAAAAAGTTCCATATCATATCAGTCTTGAAGTGTCTGGAAAGCAATGGCTTCTTTCCCTACCCTCCCCTGAGATTTCAAAGTTGTTTTTTTTTTTTTTTAAGATCTACGACAGAATGATTGGAATGTGTTGTGGAGACCAGAGACAACTCCTGGGTGTGGTGCTCCAGAACAAAATCTCTGACCTTGAGATTACTGATTTCAATCCTCCATGTTACCACTGACTAATAGCAGCTACTGGCAACATAGATATAGTTGGTCTGAGCAGAAATATCTCACGGCTGAAGGAATAGTAATTGGTGACATTGTGAATTAGAGAGTCAGTAACAGAATCTTTTTGTAAAACTTGACCCCATAAAACAATTAGAGATTGCACAAAGATACTCTGTGAGTTCCACAGCAAGTCATTCCATGTTGTGTCAATGAACCAGTTTCCTGAAACTGGGCTATGAAAATGAATAAAATTCCACATTGGTCAGAAAATTTTAGCTCATTACAGCTAATTAGATACAGCGTCATTTTATCTTCCCCATCATTCTTAAAAAACCTTCATTGGACCTTACCATCCCCTTAAGCTATTGTCCTATTTCTCTCCTTATTTTCTCAAACTCTTGGAAATAGCTATCTATACTCACTGCCTCCACTTCTGTTCTCACTCTTTATCATTTTGCAGTTGGATTCAAACCTTATTATTCATTTGAAATTGCACTTTTTAAAGTTACCAACATGTAAAAAAGCTGAGTTCAAATGTCTTCTCAGACTCTGATTGGCTATGTGACCCTGAGCAAGTCATTTGATCTCTCTGGCTCAGTTTTCTCCTTGTGAAATGAGGTTGGACTTAACAATCTCTAAGGTCCCTCTCAGTTCTAAATCTATGCTTCTATGATGCCTGAATTGCCAGATGTAATGGTCTTTTCTCAATCTTTATCCTTCTTGACCTATCTGCTACATTTGACACTGTGAATCTCTCTCTCTTGGTTTTTATCACATTACTGTCTCCTGAATCTTATTCTACTTGTCTGATCCTTTGCTGGCTATCATAGATACCATAGGCCCTAATTGGGCAGCAAGGGGACACAGTGGATAGAGTGCAGGTTCAGAAGTTAGGAAGACTCATCTTCCTGAGTTCAAATCTGACCTCAGACACTTACTAGCTGTGTGACCCTGGGCAAGTTGCTTAACCCTGTTTATTTCAGTTTCCTCCTTTGTAAAATGAGCTAGAGAAGGAAATGGCAAACTACTTCCATACATCATCCAAGAAAACTAAAAATGACCAAGCAATTGCTCTCTTCTCTTCTCTCCCCTTCCTGAATTGAACAATCTAGTCAAAATGGCTTTCTGTCTGTTCCTCAATATAATATTCCACCTTCAGAATGCCTAGCCTGAATAAGACAATACTTAGGGGGATATGATAGAGGTGTCCTCAAGCATTTGGAATAGTAGTTACACTTGTTCAACTTGGCCCCAGAGGGCAAAATAAGAACTAGTGAATAGGAATTGCAAAGAGGTGAATTTGCCTTTGATCAAAGGAAAAAAATTCCTAACAATTTCCTCCATCCCAAATTGGAATTAAGCAACTTCTGTAGGTAGTGATTTCCCTTTCCCACTACCAAATAACAGGCAAAAGCTAGATGAGCCAGACTTGGCTAGGTACGTCAGAGAGAAGATTTTTTTCTTTTTCCAGTTATGGGATGCCTACGTTGCCTCTGTGGTACCTCCTATCTCTAAGATTCTCTGATCATATTGAAGAAAACAGTGTCCAAGGTGAATTTGAAGTCAAATAACAATCTCCTCGCTAACTGAATGAATCTAGAATAGAGGCTGAACAATTTTTCCTTCAAATTAAAAGCAAACTTTCTACAGGTTTAACAAAGCAGAAAGTCTCATGAATTCTTGGAAAAGAACAGATAATTGGTCTGATCATCTTACCTGCTGGAGTCATTTCTTCTGTGAGATACAAAGATTTCAATGGATTTACTATAGCCATAGTCATTACTTCATGACCCTGATGGTAATAACTAATAAAGTCATTTGTAATACTCTTTCTTTTTCCATAAAGTATTACAGGTGAAGGTAAGGAGCCACCTCACCTAACATACCCTTCATTTTGCTGGTGATTTCCAGTAGGAAGCTTTAGGGTACAATACAGAACTTTGGGCATTTTTTAACTTCCTTGAATCTTTTGAATTTTCAAGTGCCCATAGTCCAATTCTTTTGAGAATTCTGGTTTCCAGGCAGTTAACCTGGGATGATATTATATTTGGGAATGAAGAATGATGTCCAAAGGCAGTTTGTTCTAAATGCACAAACACCTAATGATACTGTGTCTTCATAGACTTTACTTCACAGATGGATGGAGATAAGTCTCAGGGAAATGAAAACCCTCCAAGATGCTACAGCTTGCCATCCTGCTTGGTGATTATGCATAAGACCCTAGCCCAGTACCTGGCACATGTAAGTGCTTAATAACTGTTTGTTGACTGACTGATTTTTGATTGATTGATTCACCCTCTTTGCTCTCTACACCTACCCTATAAATTTTGAGTTTAGAATTTGAGAGATACTTCAAAAATGTGTTATACAAATTTTGATCTGACTGCTTACCATGTCAGGGGAGGGAGGGATAGAATTTGGAACTCAAACCTTTAAAAAAATGTCACAAATTGTTTTAACATGTAATTAGGGGGAAAATAAAATATATTAAAAATTTTTTAAATGTTACACAAGTAGCAATGGCCTGAAGCAATGCTTTTGCTCTCTAATTGAGGGTGGGGCTGAAGGAAGGGGTGAAATGTGGAGGGGAAAAGGAAGAAGGACGTATTTGGATCACATAGACAGAAAAAGGTAACTCTCATCTACTTCCCTTCTCATGTTCCTTGTACAGCAAGCACATCTGTGGGCAAGTGTTGAAGGCTGATGGCCAAACCCATTAAGACTACAGAGTAGTTGTAGAGGAGGCCAAACCTCCCAGGCCAGCTGTGAACCTGTCCACTGTGGAAAGGAATGCTTAATTTCCTGAATGAAAGATACTAACAGATGTTCTTTTAAACAAACAAACAAAACACCAATAGGAAAACAAACAGATCTCATTCTAAAATTTGACACCAGAGATTTGAGTGAGACACTAGATAAAAGAAAAAGCCAAAAATCAGTTCTCTATGAGCTCTCATAGAGTCCCAGATAACCAAAATACCAAGTAGGGTCTGGGTTTCTCTCTCTCATTATCATGATGAGTTCCACAGTATGAGACACTGTCTTGGCATGTCACACAGAAAGACTCACAGAGCTTATCCTTGAAGTTGCCTGGTTGTAAGAGAAAAACTTAGGACTAGAGCGCCTGCTCCCCAAAGTAAGGAGAAATAGTTAAGTAGGAGAGTGATGACTTTGTTCTATTATCTCATATGAAATCCATCATATTAAATAAATACATCTGGCATGCATTTACCAACAGAGAAAAATGACACTAAACCTTCCAAATAAGCTTTTAAAAATTAAAAGCCAAGGAATTGAAATTCTGTTCACTGAAAGAAGCAACCAGGCTCTAGGACTGGCTAGCCATCCAGGACACAAAGATTATATAACAGGGTAATTGGGCAGCCAGACGTCAATTCTTTTCTTCTCCTACGTGTTAGGAGATATAATAGGAAGCCACATGGTGAGACAGAAGACATGGAATCATACAGTTCTCAGAAAATTTCCCCCTGTCCCTAAGGGCCATTTTAGTTCTGGCTGAGCCCTTGAAGCTATACATCTAGACTGGGGCAGGCATAGGTCTAGGAAGGAACCTGGTAGAGATGATTTGATTCTGGGGTTGACCATGAAATTATAGTCTACCTAAATGATTTAGCTTTATCTGAAATCACCTTTCCAGCCTCACCTCTAAGTATAACCGAACTTCCAGTTCACTTGGAATTGTTTTGACTCAACATGATGCTGGGGGGTGGGGGAGTGGGGGTATCTTCTGGAATAGAGATGTCTGGGGACCATCTTCCTGAACTCTTCCTGAGTAGGTAGGTATATAGGTGAGTAGTTAGAAGGGAGACAACATTCTAAAATTGAAGAAGGACTATATGAGCTCCTTATGAGAGAGAAGATGAAGAAATCAGGGTATTGCTTTCTTGGGGAAACAGCAAGATTTAGGGGGAAAAGCACTGAACCTGGAGACAGGGGACCATTCAAATTTCTGATCTAGCACTTCCCAATTGTATTAACATGTGCAGGTCACTTAACCTTTCTTAACCTCAGTTTTTTTTTACTATAAAATGGGGCTAATTATACTTACATTACTGACCTTACAGGGTTATTAAGAGGAATGTGATTCATAAGACTTAAAGTCCTTATACACATTAAAATGAGTTATTACTTGTTGTGTTTATCCTTCATTGCCAAAGAAGACCATGCCATCAGAGAAATGATGACATGATTTGCACTTGACTTTGTTTTGAGTGAGAGAGGGCTGTGCAGGTCACCAGTCTCACTTCTCCTCCAGAGCCATCTGAATCCAGTAACCAGATATTCATCAGGATGAGTGGAGATGACCCAGGATGCACTGGGAGACCTTGGCCCCTTTAGGCCAAGGTCTATGCAAGTACTCACTTAGGGTGAGATAACATCCATTCATTGAATAGGCCTGTTTAAAAGAAGTAGTCAGGGCATGGCCCCTTTAATGGGGCAAAGGAGAGAAAGACATTAGATTGAGAGGGAAAGAGTCACAGTTACAACTGATAATCACTCTGAAGCTTGGAGGGTCCAGAAGACAGTCTTGGGAAGGGAAGGGAAGGGAAGGGAAGGGAAGGGAAGGGAAGGGAAGGGAAGGGAAGGGAAGGGAAGGGAAGGGAAGGGAAGGGAAGGGAAGGGAAGGAAAGGGAAAGGAAGGGAAGGGAAGGGAAGGGAAGGGAAGGGAAGGGAAGGGAAGGGAAGGGAGGCTAGCTAGTAAAACCCAGTAAAACCCAAGTCATCTGGGCATCTTCTGGCCACCCAAATTTACCTTCCTTTGGAGAGGATAAGGAAGGGGAGGGAGAGACAGACAGGAGAGGAAGAGCTGAGTGTACTCACAGGGTTGTGTATGTCCTTCCTTGCTGAAGAAAACCATGCCATCAGAGAAATGATGACATGACTTGCACTTGACTTTGTTTTGAGAGAGGGATGGCTGTGCAAGGTCATCAGCCTCACTTCTTCTCCAGAGCCATCTGAATCCAGTGACCTGATCCTGATCCTCAGGATAACTGGAGATAACCCAGGATGTACTGGGAGACCTTGGCCTAAAGGGACCAAGGTAAGGAACCATTGATACTTTTATGGTGCTGCTAGGGTAATTGACTTGTGATAAAGTAGCATCATGGGACACTGGTTCTTTGGGTGACAACTGTAACCAGGGTCCTAGGTATTGGAGTAGGAAATAGGTAATAAACATTCATGTAGTGTGCTTAACCTCTGAGCAATGATAGTTCAGGATGTGTAAAATGAGTCAGAGAAGAGCTAATGGAACATACATCACTTGATACTGGATATATTAGAGGCCTCTAGGTAGCTCAGTGTGACCCTTGGCCAGTCACTTAACTTCTTTTCACCTTTATCCATTGGAGAAGGAAAGGGAAAACCTCTCCAATATTGTTGTCAAGAAAATTGATGTGCTATGATCCATCGGGCTCATGAAGTTAGAAATGACAGAACAATGACGAATTGGATACACTGGTGGAAATCGACATGACTGCCCCTAGCCTCCTTATTTAATTAATTGAAGAGAATTAGGTTTGAAGCCAATAGACTCAAATCCAAGCTTCCAGTTACTACACATGGCCATAAGCAAACCACTTGATTTCTCTGAACCTCAGTTTCCTCTACCTGTAAAGCAAAGACTAGATGATGCACAAGTTCTCTTCCAACCCTAAAACTGATGATTCAAAGTTCCAGTTTTAAATCAATTACTGAGTTGTCATGTGATCCTCTTCATCTTAACTAAATGAGGCAGCTAAGTAGCATAGTCAACAGACTTCTGGACTTGGAGTCAGTAATATCTGAGTTTAAATCCTGTCTCTGACACTTACTAGTTCTAAGAGTATGGGTAAGTTACTTAATCTCTCTCAGTCTGTTCTCTTATTTGAACAATGGATCTAATAATAGCACTTACCTGAAGGGTTGAGGGGATCAAATGAGTTTATAAACACATATATGTGTACATGTATATATATAGCTTTGCAAACTTAGAAGCTCTATATAAATGTTAACTGTTCGTAAATGTTCTTGGTTCACTTCTCTGCAGACCTACAGCAAATTACTATCTCTCTGCTGGGGTAGATAAGTAGTGGGGACAGATTTATCTGGGAATACCACATTAGCTACCTTTTAGTTGTAACCAGTAGTGACAATATAGATACGGATTGTTTTGAATGGCTCCCTTTGGAAAGCTTAAGTGTCTTCAAATGAAGCCATAGGTTTGTTTATCTGTTTTTTAAAAATAATTACACCAACCCAGGGATGCAGAATCTGTGGCCTCAAGACCACATATGACCCTCTAGGTCCTCAAGTGAGGCCCTTTGACTGAATCCAAACTTGACAAAATCAATTCCCTTAATAAAAAGATTTGTTCTGTAAAACTTGGACTCAGTTGAAAGGTTGCACCCAAGGACCTAGAAGAATACATGTGGCCCAAGGCCAAAGGTTCCTCACCCCTACTAACCCTAATGCCCACTGAAAGACCCACTTCACCTTTATCTGTATGCCTCTATGAAGACAACTAGGCATGGAGAGTCATCTTTGCGTAGTCTTAGGTACAATCTATGTTTGAATTCATAAACTTCTCAAGGATAAGAACTATCATTTTGACTTCCTTTGCCCTCCCCCTCCAACTCAGGGCCAAGCATATAGAGAGTTGATAGAATAAATGGTATTGCATGAGCCAATTAAAGAGAGTTTGGAAGGCTTAGCATAAAGAAGGCTATTTTTTCCCCTAAGGTCCTATTCTTGAAATTCATTTAGCTGTCTTAAGATGAATGGTGGTAACTGGCTTGTGGCCATGTGGTCCAAACACCCATTCTTTGGTTAACTGAGAGCATTAACAAATCATTTCAGTTAGTTATGTCTTTTCCATAAAGATAAACTCAGAAAAACATAAACTAATTTCTAATTGCCTGTATTAATAACAGTGGAAAGCAGGATTTGAGGCCCAGCTTTTCTACCAACCAACTGTATGACTTTGAGCAAGTTACCTGACCTGAGGCAAAGGTTCTTCATCTGTAAAATGAAGTTAATAATATTTGCACTATCTTCTTTATAAGCCTGTCAAAAACATCAGATGTTATCATGTGTTTAGGGAGTTTTGTAGTGTACAAGCTCTACATGAGTGTGAACTATTCATAATATTATTATGTGTAGAAGAATAAAAAAAAGTTTAGAGTAAATAAATGTAAGTCTTAAGAAATTTTTAAAACTAAGTACAACCAGCTACCTTCTCAGTGGCTTTTTACTATTATCAATCACTATTCACTTAGTAGTTTTTCCTCATAGAACTAAGAAGGAAACAACCTTTAACTGAACCTTTCCTTAGGATGAAAGGCTTATGGGTAAATTAATTTAAACATCTAAATACTAAGCAAATTTAGTTGGTTGTATCAAGTTTTTAATAAAACACTTAATTACTTAAAAGCTTAAGTGAAGCATAGGTAGATAATTTCTAACTCTGACTTCAGGACAACTTGCTGTAAAAACTCCTGGTAGGTAGCTTTCCTCCTGCCTTAGTCTTAAGAACACTCTTAAGATCTAGGTCTCCTGTGCTTGCCTCTATTTCTTTGTAAAAGGGAGACATCAGTCTTCTGGTTCAGAAGGTTTTGCTTAGCCTCAGAAGAAAGAAATGATTTCTATCTTTCTTGTGGTGCAGTGACCCCTTTTCTGAGCAAGAGATTTTTTTTCCTACTTGATCTCCTCCTGTCTTTGAAGACAAGGCTTGACATTAGCTTTCAATGTGTTGGGTTCAATCAGTAGTACTATTTAGATTAATTTCTGAAGATTTCATTGAAGTTTTTCAGCAGGGCTTTGGTCTCAAACTACTCATCTAAATGACTGAATTTGTGCTAAGCTGCATCTTCTCAACTATATTAACAGTTTCTGGAGTCAGAAAACATTACTAGTATTTCTTTTGTATCCTTTCCACCCCACCAACTCTAGCATTAATTAATTAATCATTCCATTCATCAATTTAGTACATGCATTGGGCACTTGTCCAGTGCAAGGTTTTCTGCTAGGTGCTCTAGGCAAGACAAAGAAGGCACAGTCCCTTTTTCTATTGAGTTTATAACAAAAAAACTGAGTTTATAGTAAAAGACGCAGTATGGCTTAGTGAAAAGAGCATTAGATTTGAAATTAAGAGGCTGAGTTAAACTCTGGCCCTGACTTACAAGTTGTATGATCATGGATGAGTCTCCTAACCTCTCTCAGACTCACTTTCCTCATCTGTAAAATGTGGAAATAATACTTGTTCTACCTACATCACATGGTTGTTATGGGTGGGAAGGGGAGAGGAAAGCCACATCATAAACCTTAAAATACTATGTAAATGTGGGGTACTAATGCAAACCTTAAATCACCTTCTAAATGTCTTGTTGGATCACAGATTTAGAACTGCAAGTAAATTTAAGGATCATCAGCAAGTTTCTTAGTGTTAGACATGGTGGTAACTCCATCAAAATCGTTACCTCCAAATGTGAATGACAGGGATATCTGATGTGCAGGAAACCCACTAACAGGATGGAAATCTGTGTCTTCCGTGTTGGCCCTATTTAGCAGCGTTAAGATCTTTCCATTACACATCACATGCTGCCCCTGTACAGAGAGTTAAACCACAAATCCCCGACAAAGCATGCAAAAGACTCTTCTAGATAATGTGACATCCTTTATATTTTGGCATGAAGTTGTTGAGGTGCCGAACATACAGGATCTCCTTTGAGGTTCAACACAATGTTGTGAGATGGTTACAAAAGGTAGTATTATTCTCACTTTATAGATGAAGAAACTGAGGCTTAGAGGAATTAAATGAACAGAATTTAAACCCAGGTCTTCTTGACTCCAAATCCCGCTCTCTCTCCACCTTCATGTCATCACCCTCTAAGACTGTAAGATAGTTGAGGGGAGTGGCTGCTTTTGACTTACTTTGCATCTCCAATTCTTAACACACTTCCTAGCATCTAGCAGGCATTTAACAGATGCTAGTTTAATGACTGACTTAAACTCTTTCTTCTTCAATTTCCTCATATGTAAAATGTGGATAATAATATCAACTCCCAGAGTTGTGAGACCATTGTAAAGTGTTTTGTAAATTTTAGAGTACTATTTTAAATGTTATTATTGTTATTCTAATTCACAAGTAATAATAAAGAAAACGAAAAGAAACAAATCATGGTCTATGGCCTCTTCCTCTCTCCCACAAGCTATTTTGCCCTTTAAAAACATGATAATTTTTTTAAATTGAATTATTTTATTTCTTTTCAGTGTTTGACAATCACTTCCACGTATCTTAGATTTTTTCCCACTTTCTCCCCCTTGTTACTCCTTCCCTCCCTGCTCCCTCCCTGAGACAGCATGCAATCTTGTATAGGTTCTACATGTACATTCCCATTAAATGCATATTGCATAGAAAAATTAAAATAAATGGTGGAAATAATAAAACAAAACAAAACATAATACAAAAGAAAATAGTCGGTAAAACATGATAATTTTTTTTAATTTTTAAGTTTCAGACTACTTTCATTGATTCTCTATTGAAACAGAGAAATACATGACCAGGCTGGTACCATTATCTGGAAAATCTCCAAATTGTTCTTTTCCAGAACTTTTTCTTCCAAAGGACTCTTCAATTATTTGGCTCAAGGTAGAGTATTTAGGGGTATCATCATTGGGGAGGGGGGGGATTTTATTTTTCTTCTGTGTGTTTTTCTGATTTGTCCAGGTCTCTGGATGCCTAAGTGAAAAGGTAGCTCTGTTGCCATTTTAAGGGGCAGCTATTATAACTAATGAGGGAAATATTGGGAGCCAGTTGGCCAGTGATCGAAAGAGGGATGAAAAGTTGACAAATTCATGAATCAAGGTTCATATATGAAGGAGGTTCTACTGTAAAGGTGTGATGAGAATGAGTTGTGGCAGACCCCCAAGACGAAGTTTCCCAGGTGTTTCAACACTTATATAACATTTTTGTTGACATGTTTTAAGGTTAAGTTAAAATCCAAGATGGTTTCTCCTTGGTTCCAGGATAATTTCCCATCTCTTCTTTGTTATCCCTCCTGGACAGAATCTCTTCAGTACACCTCTCTGCTTCACTCACACAGCCACAAGCCTACTACATATTCTCATTGCCTGTTTCTTGGATGATTATAACAGCTTCATCATTCTCTGCCTCAAGTTTTTCCTCACTCCAGTCAAGCCATTTCAATTGCCATGCCTTCCCTCACTTCTCATCCTGTGCTCCATCTTCTTACTTGATAAACTTCAGTGGCCACCTATTATGTCTGGCAACAATATAAAATCCTCTGTTTGACAATTAGAACACTTCACAAACCTGGTACCTTCCTACCTTTCCATTCTCCTTATAATTTAATCTGTTTCGTGCACTTTATGATTCAGCTATGGTGCTGAATGTTATTCCTCACATGTAACACTGCATTTCCTGACTCCTCTCTCTCACTCCTGGAATGCTCTCCTCCCTCAATTCTGCTTCCTTCCCTTCAAGACTCAGATCAGTTCTTACCTACTGTGGAATCCTCCCTCTAGCCCTCTGGTAATCTGATATTACCTTCTATTTACACCATGTATATCATACATACATTGTGATTTGCATGTTATCTCACTATTAGAATATGAGCTTCTTGAGAGAAGAAATCATGTTTTTGCCTTTCTTTGTATCCCCCAGCTGCTTACACTATTTGGCATTTGGTGGATGCTTGATAAATGCTTTTTGATTGATTTGGGAAGTCAACCCTTAGAGTACAAAAATTAGGTATCATGGTATTTTAAAGTTTCAGGGCACAAAATGGAAACCACACTGTATTTGGAGAAAGAGAATTGAGTTGGAATCATTTATTTTATATTATCTACATGAGCTTGGGTGTGAGAGGCAGTATGATGTAGTAGACACAGTATAGAGCTTGAAATCAAGAAGACCTGTGTTCAAAACCTGTATAATCAAGCCATGTAATTTCTTCTGGTCTCAGGCAATTCCATAAAACTCTTCAGATATGAAAGGGGTTGTGATTTACCTTAGCGGAGGGAGTTCCTATGATACCATGGGAGTCAAAAGTTCTAATGTCACTGAATTTCTGAATCACAGAGAAGTAAAATTAAATAGCTAGACTAGAAGAACTTTAAAGTTTGAATCCACAATCTTATGACTTTATGTAGGTAGGCAATTTCAGTACAGTGTTGCTACTCATTTTGGCTTAGTCTATTACAAGTGTTCTAGAGCCTGTTTGTACAGCCTCATGAAAGCTGATTGTTAAATTTCCAGTGTGAGCTTTTACACTTTAGAAATTGGTAAATGCTACACGTCAAGACTTGATTTATAGTTTTGGTTGATTTTTAGATATAAGAAAGTGATGGAGAAAATATTAATAATGTAGATTAAGTTTAAAAGGGCCTCTGTACCATTCTTTTTGGAGAAGTGGTTGTTGAACACTTACCAGTACACTTCTGCCTATATATATAACAATCTGCTTCATAATAGGTTATGAGTCTAAATTTCATCCCAAGGTTAGCAGATCTTTTTCCACAGCCCCATCTGGTCCTAGTCTCTGTATTATTCGCTCCTCCTCAATTTACACACTCCTAGAAGCTCATCATATTCCCCCCAACATAAATTAATCATCCCAATTTCTTCTTTCCTACCTTCTTGACTTCTCCTTCCCCAAGTCACAAGGCTACAGGATGGCACCTGTAAATTACTCGTTAAACTGGCATTCCCAAAGCTAACTTTTGCATTACTCTGTAGGACTATCACCAGGAAGAGGAAGAAGTCTTGTCCTTTGGTGCCAGGGGCAGACTTAGGAGGAATGTGTTGGAAGGAGCAAAGAAACAAATGTAGGTGTGAAAAAAGACAAAGCTTTCAGTCAATTAGAGCTCTCCAAAAGTGTAATTTCCTTAAGAGATAGTCTGATATTTCTCCCTAAAAGCCTATAAACAGAACTAGACGACCATTTGTTGGGTCTGATTTAGAGAGGATTGTCACTCTGGTATGGGATGGACTAAATGGCCTCTTAGGTTCCTTCTAATTCAGTGGTATGCACAGTCAGGACAATCTATGTTCAAATCCAGCCCCAGACACCCACTAACTCTGTGACTCTGGGCAACTCACTTAACTTCGATCTGCCTCAGTTTACTCATCTGTAAAATAAGAACTATAATAGCACCTACCTTGCAACGTTGTTGTGAGGACCTTGTGGTGTAATAAGTATGAAGTGCTTGGCATGGTGCCTGGCACAGTGTAAGTGAAATATAAATTTATTATATTATTATTTATATTTATTTGATGACTATGTTTTAAATTAATTAAATTATTAATTGATATTATATATTATAGTGGCAGTTAGGCACTGCTACTACCTTTTACTTATAAAAAAGAAATAAGGATTCCAAAAGAGTACACAGTAAAAATGAAGGAAGAGAGCACTTCTTCACAAGTATACTAGAAAAAAGTACCCTTGGGACTTAAACTGAGGACTTCCCATTTACCAGGGAGGATCTGTCTGTCTCCCTGGCATGAGTCCCTTTCAGTTCAAATATTTTTTGTTTTTAAATGATAAAGACCACTAGTCTCTCTTGAGGTGAGATAGGACTGAATGACAAAATGTTGGGCTAGTAGGAAAATGAACTTCTGAAGGATTCAGTCACTGTCTTCTTGAAAACTTCATGTACCCTTACCATCTTTGCCTATTTGAGGCTATCTCAAATGTAACCAGGTTGCCATCTAGTGATTAAAGCTCGTATTTGGGGATGAAGTCTGAGGTCCTCATAGTTCAGTGTCCCTTAAGTCTTTATTGCACTCCTTCTGGCTCTCCCACGACTAAAGCTTTCCAAGGACACAGAAGCTGTTTAAGAACAGACGTTTCAGAAATGCTTGTACAGCCCATAGGGGTAAACCTGGTAAATTTCGTGCTTTCAGTTAGAAAATAGGAATTTCTCCGAGGTGGGGATAAAGGGGTTATAGTGAGGAAATTCAGTTTAGGACAAGTGAAAGAATCTAGAGAGAAGGTGAGTCAGTCAGGAGAGTCAGACAGAATCACCCACTAACTTCATCTGGAAAGCAGCAATATAGATTGTGGTTTAACAACTCTCACTTTCAATGAGCCGGTGGAAGAAAAAGGAGGAAGGAGAGACAGCATGAAGTATAGAAAGAAAAATGAGGAGTAGAAAAAAAAAGGAAAGAGGAGAGGAAGGTAGAAGGGGGGAAAAGTAGTAATCAGTATTCCATACAATAAAGAATAAAATGTGTGGGCAAAGGACTGTGTAGAGCACATATAACCAAAAGATCTAACAAATCAAGTTCCATTTGTGCCCTTCCTAACTTAAGATATGCCATCAACTCATCTCTAGCTAATCCTCTTGCTTTGAAAGATGTACTGTCATGTTTTTCATCTTTTTATTCCCAATCCCTGGAAAGTACCTTCTGCATAGTAGGCATTTAAATGTTTGGTGAATGAAAAGATGAAATTAGAAAATAGATATGTGATTCTCATTGAAGGGAGATACCCTTCTGAATTCCTTCATCAGCTCAGTCACAAGTATTTCTTCTCTTACACATCTTTGATCTCATGGTCTGGCTCTCAGTGGGTTTTTCTTCCTAGAAACAGGTTGTCTTTAACTGTCTCTGGGGAGGTTCGTACTCATATCTCACAGGACTGATCCAAAGCAACAACTTGGAGAGGTAGAAGAAAGAGTAATGTATCTGGACCCAGGGAAACTGTGCTAGAATCTTGATTCTGCTTCTACCAGTGTGATCTTGGGCAAGTCAGCTAACTTGTAAAGGACTTAATTTCCTCATCTGAAAAAATCAGGCATTTGGATGAGGTAATCTCCAAGGTGCCTTTCAGTTTTAAAAATTAGGACTTGTGAGCACCGGGGCCCAAGATGGGGAAAAATTAACAACAGGGTAGATGGGTTTTGGTTCATCCAGTGACAATAATGATGTAAGTGGCCTGTAGAGAGACAGTCACCAGTGTCAGCTAACATGGACTGAGCATGTACCCACAGAATGCTTGGCACTGACTACACTTACTGGTAGTCTGGTAGGGGAAATTCAGCCCTAATCACCTGAAACACTTCCCCTCTACCCCAAATCCCAACAGAAGCTCTAAGAAGACAAGCAGAGATGACTAGGGACTTCCTCTTTGGGAACTGTCAGCACTAGTCTGAAGCCATTTCTTCCCTTTCTCTACCCAGATCCCTCCCACCCCATGGAGAGCAAAGCCCAATGTCCACCCCACCCCCTACTCCAATACATGTTGAGTTAAAGTTAATTCTGTCTCTTCCCTGGGCTCTGACGCAAGGCAGAACTTACCACAGGCTCAAGGGACTGGTCTCCATTGTCTACATCTCTAACCCTTTAACAGCTTCCTTTCATGCCAAGTAGAAACAGGGAACCAAAATGTGGTAATATGATCCCCAATTAGCATAAAATAAAAACAGCTCAGTCATGTTTTCCATGGTTTTTTTCAATCTTAAATGAAAAGTGAGAAATGGGACAAAAAGATATAAATGTACTCTTAGAACTAAAAATAAGAATATAGCACATGTATAGACATGTATTTATCACAACCTCAGAATTTGTCTCTAAAAAAAAGACAGCTGGAGGGAGGAATCCAAGCTATTCTTTTTCCTAAAGAACACAAGCAGAGGAAGAGACTTCCTCTTTCATCTGTGGTGCTGAAAGGGTTAAATTCTCAGCCATCCTTCTCCAAAGTGATTTATGATGATGAGTAGTGTTTCAAAACTCTCTCGCACTCCCAAAGAAGCCCCCCCCCCTTTCCCTATGGAGTCCTCCCTTAACGTGTTGAAGTGGGAAGGAGGCGGTGTTTTGCTGATCTGTTAAATTCTTAGTAAAGTTTCTGAGATTTCCAGTGGCTGCTGTTGTTTGACTTTGGTTTGGAGCGGAGCTGAGGTTATCCTGACATTTCTGGGACTGGATCCAGCCAAAGGGAAGAAGAAGGGGGAAAGGGAAAACGAGAAGAAGGAGAAAAGGAAAGAAAGGTGGGGGGAATGCAAGGAGACATGAAGGACTGAATAAGGAAAAAAAGAAGAAGCCCACCCCTTTTTCCCTATCACAGTGCTGTGTTTTCCTTCAGTCTGGAAAACATATTGATCCTGGTACTTTGGCTCGAGCGAAACAAAGGGACTTAGCCAGATAGAGGGGAAAAGCATGATAAGAAGGACCATGGAACTTTAAAGAGAGACAGAAACAAATTCCCCAAACATCTGGGACTCCACTCTTTCGGGATATGATGTGTGCTGGAGTTTATGTGTGATTGCTACAAAAACCAAGCCAGAACTTCAAGGTAAATGGAGATACAAGGATTTAAAAGGACGGTTCCCTTCACTTCATTCTGCTTGTCAAGAAGGTAAAAAAGAGAGAAAGAAAAGGAAAATCAACTCAACTGGAAATAAGACAATCTCTGGAGTCTGTGGCATTTTAAGTTCAAAACTGGAGCTGCTGCAAACCCTTTGGTGGTGCTCATCTGCTGAAAGGGAAAAGACCTGGGAGGAGATTGATTTCTTCTGGGGAACTGTCCTGCGACTAAGCTTCAGGGCTCCCCCCTCCCCGCCAAACCCTCTACATTCCATCTCTATGAGCTAGAATGTAAGTGTGTAGTCTTTTTTGCCCCTTAAAAATATCTTTGTTGCTTATTCAAATAATGAAACGTGCATGTTGTCACACTTCATGTGCTCAGCTTGCAGTCCAGAAAGCCAACTGTAAAGTCAGTGCAAACATGATGACTGAGATGAGCTAGTTTTCTTTCTTTCTTTCTTTCTTTCCTTTTTCCTTTTTTTTTTTTTTTGGCTTGCTGTGCTTCTGGAAGGCTTTTTGTCCTTCCCGAGTCACTGAACTGCAAAGACTTTAAGCAAAAAGGTCCCATTTCCCTAGTCCTTCCCCTCTCAGTGCTCCCCAGCCTCACTTAAAGGACAAAATGTATAGATCTGCCTGCAATTAAAATCACTTTTTTTCTCTCTGTTTTATGTTCCCATCCTGTCGCTCCTCAAAGTGGATGACACAATGAACTGGAGGATGGAACGGGGCTTCACCATGCTGCTGGCAATGTGGGTAGTGTGCCAATCAGAACCCCACCCTCAAACAGTGGACAGAGGGAGCCATGGAGCTGGGAAAGTGCTGCCAGCTTCCCAGGTTAACGGTAGACCACTTCGATTCCTGAGGCACACAGGGAAGGCCCAGGGAAGCGTAAGATCCACACGGGATAATCCTGACCATCCCATCCTAGACAGGAGGAGAGCTGTGCCAGTATTGAGACTAACCCGCCCAACTCCCCTGCCAATGCAGACCAGAGTGAGTGGCAGCCGAATGAGGCAGGAGCAGAGACCAACAGCCAAGGGTTCCCCAAGGGAGATGGTAAAAGATGAGGGATCCTCTGCTCGGGCAAAAATGGTGCGATTTCCATCAGGGTCTAGCTCTCCCAACATCTTGGCCAGCTTTGCAGGGAAAAACAGGGTATGGGTCATCTCTGCTCCTCATGCCTCTGAGGGCTACTACCGTCTCATGATGAGTCTCCTAAAGGATGATGTATACTGTGAGCTAGCAGAAAGACACATCCAGCAGATTGTGCTGTTCCATGAGGCAGGGGAGGAAGGTGGCAAAGTAAGGAGAATCACCAATGAGGGCCAGGTCTTGGAGCAATCGCTCGACCCCACTCTCATCCCCAAACTAATGAGCTTCTTGAAACTGGAGAAAGGAAAGTTTGGCATGGTGCTGCTAAAGAAAACCCTGCAGGTGGAGGAACGCTACCCATACCCAGTTAGGTTAGAAGCAATGTATGAGATCATTGATCAGGGCCCCATCAGAAAGATAGAGAAGATTCGGCAGAAGGGCTTTGTCCAGAAGTGTAAGGCAGCTGGTGTGGAGGGACAGGTGATTGAGGAAGGGAATAATGGTGGTGGTGGAGGGAGCAGACCAAAGGCAGGCAGTGAAAAGAAGAAGGAAGATGCAAGGAGAGGACAAATCCAACCGACAAGGGAGAGCCGAGTGAAAACAGTAAAGAAATTGGTCACCACAACAGTAGCTCCTCCTCCAGCTGCAAGGGCCACCATGCTTCCTCCATCTCCTCCAAGGACAGCAGCCTGGACCACCCCTCGTGTGGTGACAATGGCAACTCGGCCTACCACCACGACTACCACCTTTCCAACCACTCAGAGAACATGGACTACCAGAGTTCACACCACCTCATCTTCCCACAGGCAGCCTTTGGCAGCTGAGATGACAACTCCCAGGGGTACCTGGGAATCAGAAGATTTCTACCCCACCTCAAAGAAGGAGCAGCACAAGGAGAGGCAGCAGACTACCAGGAGGCCAAGCAAGACCACTGGCTATGAGAGCCACACAACAGCAACCCCCATCACGCCAGACCACTATACTCGGGCAGGGACAAGCCGTTTCCGTGACAACCGCACAGATAGGAAGGAGTATGGCCCTCGCGATCCAAATGTAGTGCCAGGCCAGCACAAACCAGTGAAGGCAAAGCCACCTAAAAAAAAAGCACAAGAAAAGATTCTAAGCAATGAATATGAGGACAAGTACGACCCCAGTCGGCCGACTGTCTCTCAGATAGAAGTGGAGCTGGAGGTGGGGAACATTCCCCCTAAGAAAGGGAAGGAGACAAAAAAGCATGACCGGCCTGACAAACCTGAGAAGAAGAAGAAGGCGAAGAATGAGAAACCAGACAAGCTGTTGAAGAGTGAAAAGCAGACCAAGAAGGACAAGGTGGAAAAAAAGAATAAGCAGGAGAAAGAACGGAATAAAAAGAAGAAAGGGAGCAAAACAGAGCATGATGGATATCTGAAACCCACTTCAAAGCTTTTCACACAAAGTTCCAAGAAATCGTTGACTGATCTGCTGGAATTTTTTGAAGGGAAAAGGCGGCTCCTTGTAAGTAAACTCCTCAGCCTGCTATTTTTGGGGAGAGTGGGCCATGTTTTGGTTTGCTGTTTTAATGAAACAAAAATGTGAGGGGATAGATGGATGGATGGATGGATGGATGGATGGATGGATGGATGGATGGATGGATAGATGGATGAGTAGATGGGTGAATGGATGGAATGAAGAAATAAGTGAAAAAGTATTTCCTAAGCACTTGGCTTGTGCCAAGCATTATGTCAAATATAAAGAAAAGACAGTCTCTGACCTCAAGGAGTTTATATTCTAGTAGAGGTAGACAACATGTAGAGGGAACTAATATTTTGTCTTGGAAAGTTACAGGGATGGTGAGTAGAGCCATAGAGAAGGTACTTTTTATAGTACTACTGCTAGTAGGAAGTTCGGGTAATGTAGTAAAACTCCAGCACAAAAATTTAGGCATTCAAAGTCTTCTTGTTCTGTTTTTGCTGAAACCATTTTTTGAGTCATCATAGTTGATCCTACAACCCTACGTAAGCCTAGACAGAGTGTCCAAAAGTGTAGAGGCTTCTGTTTGTCAGTAGTCTGATAACTCTCCCTTTCCTCCTTGACAGCCTTGTATTTTCATATGTATACCTCTCTTCCTATGCTCTATCCCACTGAAGGAGTAGGAGAGGAGGGGATAAGGGCATTCGTTGGAAGGTGGGGGCAGGGGAAAGTGAATGCAGGCAAGCTGTGCTGACCAACTAACTTCAGCTATTACACGAAAACCAATTTCTTTGTGACTGAACAAGCATAGACATATTTGTCCTTCTAGTGGGGTGGCAGGAATAAGGAATATGTAGGTTTTTAAAAATCAGTTTAAGATGAGTATCAAGATCAGTCTGGAAGGAGAAAAGAAATCACAAAAGAGAAGGGTATTTCTTTGGGGGAGGGGGATGGTAAGTGACGAAATTAAGAGGGTAAGATTACGTGTGTATGAATGAACCTTAGTCCTTTTTTAGCATCAGATGGCAAAGCTATTATTATTCCTCATGACTGACTCCCTGAGTCATTGACCAGCTAGCAATAGGAGGGGGACAACGTAGGAAGGGGACAGAATGAGTTTCAAGAATTGTAGCAGGATAATGAGGAATAACAGAGTTTAAGGACCAGATTCCAATTAATTCTGGGCTTTACAGTCGAAACTAAGAAAAGGAGGGTCAGTGTGTATGGAATCTGCTCTCCAAAGCTCATTTCTACACTGAAAGTCTGTTGCCTTTGAGACTCAGAATGGTTATCTGTGTTGGTAGAGAAAAAAGTGGTGCTGCTGGTAGGAACAAACTGCAGATTTGGAGAAATGCCCAGTTAGACCCTTAGCCTTTCCTCTGAATCACTGGGTGGTTCTGAGCATTTCACCTTCCTGGGCTATGACCATTCCTCAGGCCCACATGGGGTCACTCCTTTGCAACCATGAAAGAATATGGTAGAAACTAGTCAAAACTGAATTATGTTTTAGAGAATCCCTAGCTCTATGTAAAACATAAGGCTAGTTCTTATAAATAACATGAAAATGGTATTTCTTCCCCTCATCTCCACCTCAATGTCCTAAGTTGGTCCTTCCTACTTAGGGAAATAAGTAATTTTAAAAATCTTGATCAAGTCACTTTTCTTCTCTGGGCCTCAGTTTATTTATCTGTAAAATGACTAGGTAACTAGGGTTAGACTAGATTATTTTGTCTAAGCTCCCTTCTAGCTCTAGCATTTTAGAATATTGAGATCATGAAGATGGAAGGAACTTTAGAGAACATCCAATCCAATGTCTTTACAAATGAGGAAACCAAGGTTCAGGGAAGTTAAATTCCTGGCTCAGGGTCACATAGATAGTGGGTGGCATAGTTGCCCTTTAAATTCAGTTTGTCTGACTCCAAATACAATTCTTGTTTCACTACAAACACTGTCTGTTCACTACACAACACTGATAATATATTGTCCTTCAATAACAACAATCATCCCACAAATTTTAATATCCTTCTCAGTTGAATTTTAGAAGACTTATAGACTTTTAGAATTGGAGGGAAGGAACCCTAAGTAGTTTTATTCAGACCCATAGAAGTCAGGTCTTGAAACTAGGGCAATACTCATGAATTTCTAACTATGGGAATTCCATGTGTCTTCCGCATTCCCCTAAAATTACACTACTCTTTTTGCAGGACTTTTCATACCTATGGATTAAGTAGAGTACTAACTGACACTTCTTTCCCACCAGTTCATTTCTCTGGTCCCTTGGTAGCCATTATGTAAACTCTCCATATCTCTCAATCTGAGCTGGATTTGTACCAATGACCTGAATTTAGAGGCTCTGTCTCCCATTAGTCTTTGGCTATTTTACCAACTAAGTTCAAATAGTGATTTGGAGCTTTAAACAAAGCAGAAATCATGGTGGTATTCATCTTAGGTGGGACAGTTCCCAGAATCTCTTCCATCTTTCAGTTATTTCCCAGGGCTCATGTCAGAATCCTGGAACCAAACCCAGAACTTTGGAAAAGTTTAGGTGGATAAGAGATCTCTCTCTCCTCTCTCTCTCTCTCTCTGCCTTGTGAATTCAGTTCTGTGTGTGTGTGTGTGTGTGTGTGTGTGTGTGTGTGTGTGTGTGCAAGCCCATGCGAGCTTACTCGCTTGTGCATGTGGAAAGAGACAGAGAGAGACAGAGAGATTGGGACAGAGAAAGAGACTGACATAGAGAGGATGGGGCGGGGGGAGGGGTTTAGTTTTGAGCCACAAGAAATTAACTACAGACTAGTGAACAGTCATCAGTAGAGGACAGGATATCAGTGTCCTTGAACTATCGTTTAGGAATTGTAGGATATGTTTTATCTAGAATGAAGATTATCTGGGGGAATGTTAATCTGGGAATCTTCCACCTTAGGTGCCCCAAATTTGATTCACTTTTTGGACTGAACTACCCCCAGAGGGTAACTGAACATTTACTTTGGGATCTCTGAGACAACTTGAACTCTTAGGAGGTGGGCACACAGAAGCAAGTGGTGTCTTCTCTCCCAGCCCTGGGAACTAACCTCGTAGCATCATGGGAGTTTGTTTGCCTGACCCTGCTTTGGGGTAGTTGTCCAATCCCAGCCCGTTTAGCTGAGCTGCCGGTGGAGGCAGAGTTCACCTTTTGGGCAGGTTATAGTGAGAGAATGTGTCAAGTTTGTGGTTGTTTACTCTCCTGGCAGATGCCGCCCCTACAAAATGCTGTGAGCTGGTGAGTTAAAATACAAAGGAGGTTTTAACTGCCCTCTAGATATCCCTCTTTTCTTCTCTCCCTCCCTCCTTTCCTTACTCACCCAGTGATCTGAAAGTTCAGCTGTGCTCTTTCTGCTTTTCGTGTCATCACCAACAATAAATCTTCAGCACTTGAAACACAGTTGACAGTTTTTGCTGATGTCACATGGGGCAAAGCAGAATCCAACTTGGCTTGCTGGTGACTGTATGAGCTCACCAGCGTTAGCAAGGGAATAAAGTTTGTTATTAGAAATAAAATAAGAATGAGATATATTACATTTTCCCCATTGGTGCACCCTTTCAGATCATGATTCCACCTGAAATTTGTTTTTTGAATAGCTGGTGGAGCAGCTAGTTGGCTCAGTGAATAGAATGCTTGACCTGCAGTCCAGAAGACCTATGTTCAAATCTAGCCTCAGACACTTACTAGCTGCATGACCCAGGATGAGTCATTTAACCTTTGTTTGTCTCACTTTCCACATCTATAAAGTAGGGATGATAATAGTACTCGCCTTCCAAGATTGTTGTGAATATCAAATGAGATAGTTTAAGTACTATATAAAATGTTAGTTATTATTATTGACAGAAATAAGAATCAGATGAGAAAGGAAGGATGACTTCCATTATGTCTGGAACACACTATTTGTTGTTGTTTAATCATTTCAGTTGTGTCTAACTAACAAAATGACCCCATTTGGGGGTTTTCTTGGTAAAGATACTAGAGCGGTTTACCATTTCCTTCTCCAGCTCATTTTACAGATGAGGAAACTGAGGCAGTTTCCTGAGACTTGTCCAGGGTCACACAGCTAGTAAGTGTCTGAGGCTGGATTTGAACTTAGGTCTTTCTGACTCCAGGCTAGTGCTCTATCCATTGTGCCAGCTAACTGTCCCTGAATATAATATAGACACTTATAAATGTTTATTGAATTGAAAAAAAATCAAGGCTTAATAAAGATCAAAGACTGGTAGAAAGTAAAGCGGCACAGTAGACTTAAAAGTACAGAAGAGAACAGGAATCAGATTCTGGGTAAATTCTTTCAAGCATACTGCTTAGTTGCTCTGTATCATAAATAGTTACCTTTCCTTTCAAATTTAGATACAGTACTTTATTTTACCTCCCAAGGAATACAGTGGTTGAATTAATATTCACAAAGGTATAAAGACCTAAAGAAGATACTGCAGAAGTTCAAGTGTGGCAGCTAAAGTTTTCTTCCTAGTGGCCCCAAATTTTAACCTGATATCTTGGAAATGAAACAAGGTCTATGGACCAAAGCAAGTGCACAGTATTTTCAGTCCAGCCAATCTGATATGCCTCTCATAACCTGAGTGTTTTATATTCATGCAATTTCTGAGGAACAAAAAAAATTCACAATAATGAACCCTGAATTTGGAGCAGGAGGTTCCAAATGGAACTCAGCTCCAGGCTCCACTGTGTACCACCTGTCTGACCAAATCATTTCTACTTTCTATGCCTCAATTATCTCATAAGTTGTCTATAAAGTGAGGGAGGTGAGGATATTGAACTAATTGATCTCTGATGTTCTTACCGGCTTAAAATGTACAATTCTGTAAATAGTTCGCCAAGCCTTTATAAAAACTGTAGCAGCTAATGTTATCAGTTTGCAGTTGGGCAAACTGAGGCACAGAGGTTTTACAGGACAACCCATCCATGAACCTGAGATATTCTGATTCTCAGGCCAGTGTTCAACCTTACATACATTCCACCTTCCAGCAAGTCAATATAGAACATCACTTTTCACATGGTGGAGTCTTGAATACTCTTGTTGGGAATATGCTGCAGTCAAAATGCACAAATTCATGAGAGTTGATTGTAAAATTTTCAGCGTGAGCATTTACACCTCAGAAATAAAAAAAAAACGTTATATATAAATCAGGATTTGATTTATTGTTTTATTGTTTGTCTAAAGATAATAATCAAGAATTATTAATTCTTAATTCTAATAATGAAAATTTAAAAAGGATGTCTCACATACAGTTCCCCCCCAAGAGCTGGCTGTTAAACATTTACCAGCAAAACTTACTACAATTCTAAATTTTTGCTTGCCACCATTATAAGTCATAGGGTAACAGGAAGTAGAAGGTGTAAAAGATCTTAAAGATTGGTCAGTTCAACAATAAACATTTATTAAGCACTTATTATATGCAGGGAATTATGTGAGGCAATGGACATATGGATAAAAAATGAAATAGTGCTCCTCTTAAGGAGGGGATATAATATATCCTTACATAATTTAATATAGTCCACTTGTTATTATGTAAATAAAGAAAATGAGGATCAAAAGTCAAAAGATTTTTCCAGGGTCATACAGATGGTGGAAGAGTAAGCATTAGGACTAGGTCTCTGGGTTGTCAGTCCAATGCTCTGGAAAACAAAATGGAACAAAATGAATTTATCTTCATCTTGAGGTTGCCACTTGTACTGTCCCAGGACTGAAAGTAAACAAGGCTATACTGCCATAAAATGAAGGCAATATCAAGAAATTATTTCATTTCTTTAATAAATGTTTAAGTCTGTATGATACTGTGAGGAAAAAAACACTGGCTACATCTGAAATGGGGGAATCTGGATTCAATCCAACCACTGATACTTCCTCTCTGCCAGCCTCATCTTCCTGGGTCTCAGTTTCCTCAGCTATACAATGAAGAAATTGGACTAGAAGTTCTCTTCTAGGCTTAGATGATCCAAACTAAGAATTAAACATTTAAACAAACTATGCAGGCCCTGAATTACACAAATAAATTAATCAAATCATGTCAAAATCTGCATTTCCTGTTGTGATCTTAAAGCAAATGTTTTACCTGAATTACCTATATGTTCGTCTCCAACCCTCATCTTTGCTCGTCCTATATAGACATAGGTAGATCTATATGACATCCCAGACAAACCATTAATTTGCCAAGCAATTGATTAATCAATTCAATACTAACTTAGTGAATCAGATAGACACCTTAGGGATCTATTAAATTGGTTGGTGTTTCATCATGGTGATAGTCAAAACAAACAACCCTCAAACCTTTTGAAATCGTGATGTCACATAGACATAGCCACAGTCCATGTAGAAATTTCTAAACTTTTCATACAAGGCAAAACCTTGTATTAAACCTATTGTCTTGTACCCAAAGACCAACCCATTGGTCAATCTACTTGTATTGAATTTCAGAGATCCAATCACAAGTTCACATGACACAAATGGCCACTGTTCAATCAACATTTTGAGAGGTGAATCAATCACATGTATGTAATTGACATACAAGGGCCAATAATGTTAATCTGACCTCAATAATCTGGGCATTTGTGTAGTAATCTGATTATTTGGTTCATTTGGAAAATCAATTTAATGTTGAAAGGGTTTAAAAGCTTTGAGATAGCAAATTACTTCTCCATTTAAAAAAATAACGCCGTGACAATCCAGAATCACTTCAGGACTGAACACAGTACTTTAAAAGAATCTGGAATTTAAATAGCTTCTTCATATTTAGGTATAGCCAAACTTTTCTCATTTTGATCTATTCGCTTTCCTTATGCAAACAAACTTCATAATCCAGTGAGCCTGGGCTGAGCCAATGTTCCATCTGGAAAGGAAACGTGGAAAAAGAACAGCCATACTCTATTAAAACTACAATACAAGTCCCACTTTACACCCACCAAGTTGGATAGGTGCCCAGTGTAACTGCTAGACAACAATATTTACTGAGACCAGCACCCCTCCTTCCCTAGAGACCACTGGGATGCTCTTCTAAGAAAGAGGGAACGGGAAAGCTTTGTTGAATCCATTTCAAAAGCTATTTTAATTGCCAGAAAGAAAATTAATGTTGTGTAGATGTCAATGCATAGAAAAAAGACACTAAAAATGTGAAATGGATACATTGTCTTTTTTTACACATTGAATCAAACATAAAAATCAGAGAAGATGCTAAGATCGACTTCTCCATTCAGCAGAACTATAAATACATATTCATAGACTGATGGTAGGATTGCAGTTTTGAGCTCCCCTACTCACCAATTTATGGCAGAGTTCATCCATATTTGCCAGTTTCTTGGCACAGCCAGTTATGATTGTCAGAGGCATGAATCTTCATAGTGGGTAAAGGGAAAAAGTGCCTTTTAACTTCTTTTCTGTATACTTTTAAGATTAGGATAGAGAACTGTCTTCAGATCATAAGATCATAAATCTAGAAATAGAAGGGGACCTTAAAGTTCATTAAATACAACCCCTCATTTTAGAGATAAGGGAATTGGGACCCAGAGATCCTCAATGACTTTCCTGAAATCCATCTAGCATAGTCCCTGGTACATCTAGGGTAGGTCCCAGTCTTTTGGGGATTGACCTCTATTCATTTAAAAGAGACTCCATTCTCTCTGGGTTAATGGTCCCTATACATCAAGGATAAATTTACAGGTCTGCCTATGTGATCCCTGACTAAAATAGGCCTTCTCTGTCTGAGATTGGTCTTTGTATTTCTAGGTTGGGGCCTTGACCATGTAGGATACCTGTTTTTCTAGGAAAGGGCCTTGACATATAGGATAAACTCATGGCTACATGTAATAGTTCTAACATTCTATTTCTCTAACAAGCTTGCAACTGTGTCATGCATCTCTTGGCATCCCCAGAGCTCACTGCAGTGTTCTGCACAAAATAGGTGTCTGATAAATGTTTACTCTTGTCCACATTTGTGATGATGATTTTGTGGTTTAGTCATTTTTCAGTTATATCTGACTCTTTATGTATGACTCCATGGAGTTTTCTTGGCAAAGATACTGGAATGGCTTGCCATTTCCTTCTCTAGCTCATTTTATAGATGAGGAAACTGAGACATGCAGCATTAAGTGGGTTGTCAAAGGTCACACAGTATCTGAGGTCACATTTGAACTCAGGTCCTTCTGACTCCATGGTTGGCACTCTATCCACAGTGCCACCTAGCTGCCCCATGTGATGATGATGCTATAACATAATTAAATTGCTTAATTCTTCCTCTTGGGATCAGAAGTTTTTAACCGTGCATTCTTCAAGGAGTGGTTGGGGAGAAAAAAATATTTTCTCTATTAACTTTTCCTTCATTCCCTCTCTCCAAAGCCAGTAGACCCAGTGTCTAAGTAAGGACTGTTGAAGTACACTTGATTCCTCCCTGTTCTATACCTTAGTATGCCTCTTTTAAAGTTTACAAGGGGGCAAGGAAGGACCTTATGCCAAAATGTGGGAAAGGTAAGAAACTTTCTCTTTGTAGTGATCCAGTTCTGCCCCCTGGACAGAGGAAACAATTATATTCAGTATAAACAGGATACAACAGTATTAATTATGAAAGTGAATAGGATATTATCTTTCTAAGTCATTTTATAGATGTTTATCGAGCATTTAGAATGTTCTGGGCACAGTCCCAGGTACTGGGGATACAAGGGATTATAATAGTGACTTTGAGGTTTTTTTGTTCTTTTTAAAAATGAATACATTCTAACAGACATGCATATTAGCACAGGTTCACATAGCTCCGAACTAAAAGAATATAACATGCCTTGCTCTTGAGGAACTTATGGCATAATTAAGGAGAGAATGTACATAAAAACAACAAATAATTCAAAGTAATATATGCCAATTGCCAAACATGTGGACCAGACAATGAATGTTACAGGAAATCAAAGTTGTGAGAGATTGGTTTGAGTAAGAGTGACCAAGGGAAAGCATCATGGAAGACAAAGAATTTGACCTGAACCTCAATGATGGACAGGTGAGATTCAGAAAAGTGGGGTAGGGAGGAGAGCTATTCCAGAAGAAGTCTGGGGAGGAAGAATATATGAGCAAAGACTGAGGTAAAAATGTCCTCTATATGTTTCTGCAGGGTTAGATCCCTCTGACTGGAGCACAGGGTTTGTAGAGGGGAGTAGTGAATAATGAAGCTAGAGAGGATTAGGATTACGTTGTGGAAGGTCTTGACTTCAAGGTAAATGAAATAGTTCCATAGTATCTCCTGAAAGGAGGTGACAACTCATCAGCTCCTATGGATTTAATGTAGTTACCATTTCCACTCATGATTCTCAAACCTACCTATCCTGCCCTAACCTGACCTCCAGTCTTCCATCTCCAACTGCCTTGCAAACCTCTCAAACTGGATGTCCAGTAGACATCTTAAACTAAGCTTGTCCAAAACTGAATTCATTTTCTTTCCTCCTAAACTCTTCCCTCTAATCAACACCCCCCCCCCCTAAAAAAAAAGCACGCTTCCTTATTACTATAGAGGACAATCCAATTCTCCTAGTCCCTTAGGCTTACAATCTGGGACTTTTCACCCTCTCTCAACCCTGAGATCTAAGCTGTTACCAAGGTCTGTCAATTTTACCTCTGCATCATCTCTCAAATATACCTTCTCTCCTCTGTCACTGACACTGTCTTGGTGAATGAGGAACCGCATCACCTTCAGCCTGGATTATTGCAATAGCCTGTGGATGGGTCTGCTTGCCTCAAGTTATCCCACCTTCCTGCTCTAGTCTACCCTCTGTTCAGCTACTAAAGTGAATTTCCAAAAGCACAGGTCTGATCATTCACCCCTGTGTTCAGTAAACTCTTGTGGCTCCCTATTGCTTCCAGGATCAAATAAAAAATGTTCTATTAGGCGTTCCATACCTTTGTAACCTAGCTCCCTCCTGCCTTTCCAATCATCTTGCACCTCACTTTCCACCATGTGGTAAGTTGATTCAGTGACCTGACCCTCTGGCCGTTCCACAAACAAAATATTTAGTCTCTTGGCCTTGGACATTTTCCTTGAATGTCTCCCATGCCTCAAATGCTTGACTTCCTCAAGTCTACCTACTGATTTCCCTGGATTTCTACAAGTCCTAAATAAAATCTCATCTTTTACAGGAAGCCTTTTCCTTTTCCTAATTTCTAGTGTCCTCCCTCTCTTAATTATTTCCTATTTATCCTGTATATACCTTGTTTGTATGTATTTGATTGTTGTATCTCCCATTAGATTGTGAGTTCCTTAAAGGAATGGATTGTCTTTTGCCTCTTTTTGTCCCACCAGCACATAGTAAGCCTGGCACATAGTAACACTTAATAAAAGTTCATGATTGGTTGAGATAAACCGGTGCTGGGACTGTGCTGTAGCCACGTGAAGGTCATTGTTAAATATTCATGATGAAAATTTGCACCTTGGAAATTACAAAAAAAAATTTTTTAAATACAAATCAGGGCTTGATTAATCATTTGGTTGATTTAAGAAAGTGATCGCAAAAATATTAATCATAATGATAGTTACCATTGATATAGCCCTTGCTATGTGCCAGGCACTGTGTTAAGCATTTTACAATTATTATTCCATTTGACTTAATGTAGATTAACTTAATATATCTTGTGTACATTTTTCTTTTCCCACTTTCTTTTCCTTCCACTCATCTTCCTACCATGTATGATTAATATCTCAGATTTGTTCATCATAGCATTGAGAGCTAGAAAATACCTTGGAAATGATCTAATGCAGCCCTCCCTTTTTACAGGTGAGTAAACTAAGGTTCAGGAAAATTGTTATTTTTTTGAAGGTTCATTTCATGAACCTGTGTGATTCAACGGAAAAGGGACAGTCAAGTGTAAATAATGCAAATGCATTCAGAAAAAAATTATCCAAACTCTATTAACGAGTTGATAGATGAGTTCAGTTATGATCCAGAAAAGGATCTTTGTTGGCTCCCCCATGAATGTATACTTCTTGAGAGCAGGGACAACTTTTGTCTTTCAGTTTATCCTGTAACTTACAACATGTAGTAAACTGTTAACAAATGCTCATTCATTGACTGACTGCTCTACTAGACCCTGAAGACTCTGGCCCAATGTGCTTTGGTCAGAAAAGGAAACTCTTGCTGGATACCAACAAAAAAAAAAGTTTAGAGAGAAAGAATAAGGAAACTTTATCCTATGAACAAAACCAAGATGTATCTATGACAAGCTTGTCCACCCAAGGACTACAACATATCAAACTGTTGTTGTTGTGTTTGTTCTCTAAGAGGACCATGACGCTAGGGAGATGATGATGTGACTTGCAGTTGACTTTGATTTGAGTGAGGGAGGGCTGTGCAAAGTCACCAGCCTCACTTTCTCCTCCACAGCAATCTGGGTCCAGTGGCTTGATATTCATCAGAATGACTAGAGATGGCCCAGGATGCATTGGGAGACCCTTGACTTTTAGGCTAAGGTGTTTTGAGGTTCTCACTTTGACTGAGGTAACACCCATTTAGTGAAGAGGCCTCTTTAAGAAGTGAGTCAAGGGATGGCTCCTTTAATAAAAAAAAAAAAAAAAAACTGGGATGGGAAGGGGCAGCTAGGTGGCACAGGGAATAGAGCACCAGCCCTGGAATCCGGAGGATGTGAGTTCAAATCCAGCCTCAGACATTTGACAGTTACTAGCTGTGTGATCCTGGGCAAGTCACTTAACCACAAATGCCTGGCCAAAAAAAACCCAACAAAACAACCCAAAATCCTACCTTACTCACATAAGTAATTAGCATTACATATCAAATTGGAATGCCTGCTGAAAGATCTAAGGATGTGGAGAAGGTTCAGAGAACGGCACCTAAAATGTTCAAGTGGGTGGGAAGAAGCCTTAAAAGAAGGCTTTGACATCTGATACTCATGTAAGTTGATTTCTAGACGTTCCCTAGAGGAAAGCAATTCCTTCAGGCACTCCTAATTAAGAGGAGAGGAAGGAGGTAGTAGGAGAGAAATGATCCTGAGAGGAAGAAACTGACCTACTTTTTCTCCTACTGTAAGAGGCAAACACACCCTTGCTTTTCTTCTTTTTTTTTCCCTTCTCCTCCTCCTATCAGAAGGGTTGGTGGGGTCCTGGGTGGGAACCCAAACTATGTAAGTGAATTAGAGTGGGGTACTTGGCCAAATAGACCTGGGTGTAACTTTGTCTTTTTTTTGTTAAATATTTGCACAAGAGAAAATGTGTGAGCTAAAAGTTTTCTTTAAAGCTGTTTGTAGTGTTGCTTTATAAAGACCCTAGATAGAGTCAATGGAAATTTAATTCTGTATTCTGTATAAGGCAAAAGGGTTTGGTCAGCAAAACTATCTAATTAGGCAAAATGAAACATTATTAATATCATCTAATGAATTTTTTACTTAATAGCCAAGGGGAAACATAAAGTTAGAATGGCCTTATTTTGATCAGAATCATTCTGTTTTAGTAACTGAACAGCGTTGATTTACCCTCACCTAGTGGTATGTTGTTAAATGTTTAACAACCAGCTCTCCACTGAACATGAAACTATCCATAAAGCACTTTTAGGTTTAATCTGCACTAGTAACATCTTCTCCATCACTTTCTTAAGCCTAAACGATCAATGAAACAATAAATCAAGTCCTGATTTGTAGTGTTTGCCAATTTCCAAGATAGAAATGTTCCCACTGAAAATTTACCAAACATCTCTCAGGAGCCAGTTCGAGATGGCTCCAGCGCACATCTGTACCTCACCCCACTCCTTCAGGTTACTGCAGTAGAGTCTGCCTAAATGTTACACCCAGAGTAATACTTTCTTACTTCTATATACCTCTAGCTCATCACCGCACCTAAGGTTGAGAACAATATGTATGTGCAGCAGAGGGATGAATACCTGGAGAGTTTCTGCAAAATGGCAACCAGAAAAATCTCTGTGATTACTATCTTTGGTCCCATCAACAACAGCACCATGAAAATTGACCACTTCCAGCTAGGTGAGTTTTTTTTTTTTTAAATGTGTCATTGCTTTTTTCCCCATATCCTAAAAGCGGGGTGGGGCGAAACCTAGGGGAAAGAGAATATGAGAGATATAAATTCACTATTGCTTCTTTGGTGTGGTGTCATGACTATTTCTTCCCTTCCCTTCTCCTTTTTTCCATAGACATCCTGGCATTTCCCCATGTTTAGGCTGTAAAATGAAATTTATGGCACTTCTTGATGCTAGTTTAGAAGTCAGGGAAATGGTGAGAAGGAGCCCAAGGGGCTAGGAGGAGGCAGGGATGCACTGAAGGGAATCAAGGCATTTGCCAGAATTCTAACACTTTTATGTGGGTCCAAATCCTCCTAGAACAAAACCGTCTGATGGATATGTGCATGACATAGAAATGTTTTGTAGACTGGACATAGCAGGTGGTTTACTCACTCACTCACAGACTCAGGGACTGCCAGACTCCTTGGGACTTCTCAGTTCCTGGCAAGGCTGGGAGGGGAATTAACTAGAATTGAAAGAAAGTTGTTTGGGCTAAAGGAAAAAGCAGCTGAAAAGAGAGAGTGGACTGAGCCTGATGCTGTTGGGAAAGGAGAGCACCTTGACTGAATTAAGTTCGCTGCAATTTTTTATATTAATAATCCCGGTGAGACTGACAAATAATAATGTGAAGGGTTAGGGCTGTAGGGTATCATGACCTCATGATCATTCTCAGACATGGACATTACACTCCAAAATATTTACATTTTTAAAATTTATGTTTAGCTTTCAACGTTTACTTCCATAAGTTTTAAATTTTCTCCCACAAAATGTTTTTTAAAATACAGTTCTAAGGCATTTGAGAAAAAACTTTCGGCAAAATTCTGTCCTAAGCATACATTCCTTCATTTTTATCTTTTACCTCCTACTGCCACAATATGAACTTTTTGTTTTTTTGCCCAGACCTGTGATTTCATGGGTATACGGAATTCTCAGTGAGAAAACTCTCTCTACCCATGCAGATCAATGCCCTGCAAATTAGAATCCTAGAGAGTTGCCTAGTGGCACTGAGAAGGAAATCTCTTGCCCATGGTCACACAGGCAGTATGCATCAAAGTGTGCACTTGAACCCAGAACTTGAACCAGATTTCAATGTGTTATGCCATACTTCTCCTTGGAGAATAATACTTTATCAACATTCTTTATTATTGGCCCAATCAAAAATATTACTGATGCTAGATATGTGGAAACATGAGCTGTCCAAGAAGAAGATGGACCATTTATCTATGAGGCAACCTGTACATTCTTCTTCCCCTTGGTGGGCGGAGGGGGAAAAGGGAGTGTAAGAAAACATAACAGGGACTTGCCACCCATGGGATCTGTCTGCCTCTTCAGCCCTCTCTGTACTTATTGTCCAGCCTTGGTCAGGAAGTGCACACACTGGGGCTGGATTAAATTATAGCTTTGAAGTAATTGGAATTCTTTAAAGAAAGGTGTACTTGTACTATGGGCTATTTATATTTTCAAAGTTCTTTGCAACTGGTGGCTTTGTTATCTCAGCTTTTGTTCTGTGAGAGAAGGTGCATTGTTATTTCTCTTTTTAAAATTTTATTTTAGACTTACACCGGTACCCAAATACAGAATAGAGAAAAGAAATAAAAACACATCATAAACTTAAATATTGGAACTTAAATACAAAGAAAGGGAGGGGAAGCATGTCATGTGTGCAGCAGAACATAAGAGAGGATTCAAGATATGTAACAATAAATTTTAATTTCAAGAAAACCTGTATGATAAATACTATGTGTGTTGAGAGCTGTCCATCTTTTCCTTGCTTCCTTGTAAGTTTCCTTTTGTTCTCTGCTGTGTACTTTTTTACTTTATTTTTCTCCTCCCCCCAGAAGGCTACAATTAAGTGCAGATATATTTCTCTTTAGCACTTCTCTTTTAAAAGGTAGAAAATCTGGTGTTGACTAAACTGAGGTAAAAATAACAAATAAGAAAAAATAAAATAAAACCTCTTGCCCCCTGCCTTCTAGGTGGTTACTTAAGCTATGAGTTACATTGAAATCTGATTAGATAAGAAGTAGATTCTAGTGGAGAGAATTGTGCTAGGTGATAATAGAAGTTGTCTAGGGCATCCAGAATGTCAAATCTATTATCTCTCAATCTCATAAAGTATTTTTGAAAGTCTCTTATCTAAAGATGGCCTTTAGAAAGTCATTCTCTTTTCCCATCTCAATATCTATCTCTTCTCAAGTGTTATAAATATTTTGTGTTGCCTGGCAATTTTACAACATAATAATTCTATTGCCTTCTGGACATCTGGATCTAATGAGAATTGTATAGATGCCTAAGTTTTATTCCTGCTACATAGGGAGCCAGGCACATAATTTCGTTGTTGGCTTCCCTTGGACGATAGGCTAGGCCTGCTTTTTGGGGACCTTTTTTTTCTTTTCCTTTCTGAAGTCCTGTATGTATGTCTCATCAGATTTGAAAGGAAAGCCTACCACATGCACACTACTAAGCCAAAGCTGACAGAACAGCTATGGGAAAATAAGAACCAGCTTGCACCATCATCCAAAATCTCAAAACTTTGGCCCTGACCAACACTCAGTTGGAAATTGATCAGATGGCTTTAATTTTCCATTTAAGAATTTCTTTCAGGCACTTTTGACTCTTCCAAATTTTAAGTGGGCCCAGAAGTAAAGGCCCTTATCCAACTCCAGTGCCATCTGTGCTCATGAGGTGCCACACCCTACCATGTGCATTCAAGAGACTGTCAGAATCTAGATAACATGTGGCTAAGGACCAAGGTACTAGGGTGTTTATCTTTCTTATGGTGTGCGGGGACAGAGAGAGAGAGAGAGAGAGAGACAGAAAGAGAGATATAGAAATAGAGAAACAGAGAAAGACAGGAGAGAGACAGAGACAGAGACAGAGAGAGACAGAGACAAAGACAGAGACAGAGAAACAGAGAAACATAAACAGAGACACAGAGATGGAGGGACAGAGAAAGAAAGAGAGAAACACAGAGAGAGAAAGAGAGAGAGGGAGAGACAGAGACAGGGAGAGAGACAGAGGGAGACAGAATGAGAAAATGGAGAGAAGTGAAGAGAGCCAAGGAGAGAGACAGAGATACAGAGAGAGCGAGAGAGACAGATAGACAGACAGACAGAGAGACAGAGAGAATTATTTCCCTTGAGCAAGTTCCAACCCATCAGATGCATATCAGCTAGGGTGGTACAGGGAAGCCTGGAAACTGTTCCTGTAAAGCATGAGGCTGGGGTTAAAAGAGTCCAATCTTTGAAAGAATGTCTTCACTGCCAATGGTATTTAAAAGATGCTAATCTTGGAGAAGAATATGTGAGTGTGTGTCAGGACAATAGAATTAAAGGGAAAGTCTCCTCAAGGGAAAGTAGCTGGCTGCAAATTCTGTTTGTTCAGTGGAAAGAAAAAAATAGCCCTGTTTCTTTTTGGCAATATAAAGGAATTTGTTTGTTTCCCTCTCTTTGTTTGTTGAGATGGGAGATGAAAAGTGTGTGATAATAACATATGACAGGTCAGTTTCTGAGAACAAGAACATAGTGGGCCTTTTAAGGAAAGAGCCTTTGGCAGTTTATAGGAGGGATACAGGGAAGGTTTCAGTAGAAAGTAAAAAGGGAGGTAGAGAATGTGGTTTAAGTGGAGGGTGAAATGAAAGTACGAAGAAGAATGCTAGGAGTACCTAAAGCAGGTGTGGGCAAAAAAAAAGGCCACAGGCAATGTTTTTTCTTACAAGTAGCAAAGGGGAGAGTGGCAGTCTACATCACTCTCATAGGTAACAGCTGGAACTGCCCTCTTCTTTGCCTCAATATTTTCAGTCTCAGATGAGTTCTTTATGTCAAAGTTCTATAAAGTTGAATCTAACAGGGACCTGAGATAGATAAGAACACATAGATCTTTGTTACTTTTCCTGAAAAGCAGGTTTTGGCACGTTGACCACAATACTAATTATTCTATATTCTATATATTCCACATACTAATTATTCCTTGTTGTTGAGTTGTTTTTCACTCATATCCAACTCTTTGTGATCCCCATTTGGGGTTTTCTTGGCAAAGATATTGGAGTGATTTGCTGTTTTCTTGTCCAGTTCATTTTACAGATGAGGAAACTGAGGCAAGCAAGGTTAAGTGACTTGCCCAGGGTCACAGCTAGTAAATATCTGAGGCCAGATTTGAACTTAGGAAGATGAATCTTTCTGATTCCAGACCCAGTGCTCTATCCTCTGCACCACCTATCTGTCCTCCTTAGTCAACAGTGAGTTATAGATACTGCCTCTTGTCCCTGCCATTCCAAGGTGGCTTAAGTCAGGAGTATATGCTGGCCAGATGCTCTGTTTGCTGGAGTTTAACCACTGAGTTCCCCTCTTTTATTCAGCTTCTGATTTTAATTGTTTTCAATTAGAGGAATTAGAAGCCACACGATTTAAAGCTGGAAGGGATATTTGAGATAATTTTTACTGTTGTAAATATATGTATTTAGTAATACAACGATTAGGGATGAGAATGTTGCAGGGTGGGGGCCATCTCTGTGTCATTAGGTAGTGGCAATTCATAGCAGTTATGAGGTTCAGTGGATAGCATACTGACCCTGGAGCCACAAGGAGCTGAATTCAAATCTGGCCTCAGACACTTGCTGTTTTTGTGACCCGATGGCAAGTCACAACCCTATTTGTCTCAGTTTCCTCATCTGTAAAATGAGCTGGTGAAGGAAAAGACAATCCATTCACATTAGTATCCTTGCCAAGAAAACCTCAAATGAGGTTACAAAGAGTTGAACAGGACTAATCAACTAAACCACAACAATTTGTACAGAGGCCCCTCACTTCCACCTCATCCTTGTCTATGTTGTCCCCAATGACTGCCACCCTTTTCTTTTGTCCTCTGCCCCATGTAATCACACAGCCATAATACTTTGACTTTAATATAAAAAGAGAAATTTGGAACAAGAAGTATTTTCTTTTGTAAAGAAAACAGATAAAAACTGTACTTTTCAAATGGGAACAGAACCAGTTACCTGATGATAACAGCATAAATCAATCCCATTTCATTCAGCAAATATCCCCAGGATATGAGTTGTGTTCTCCACATGCAAAGAGGAAGAAGGGAGAGGGGAGGTTGTCTCTGCCTTCAAAGAGTTTACCACCTAGTAAATACTTTTCTTTACAGTTAAAATTCTACAAGGGAAGTCAATCAAGGAAAGATATGAACTTCTTAAGACCAAGAATATTTAAGATATGAAAAGAAGCAATTTTATGTCGAGGAAAAAACAAAACCCAAAAAGGAGATTGATGTGTCTACAAGGGGAAAACTCATTGACCAACTTAGCTTTTGTTTATTTGTTTTTAAAAGATTCACACAAGGGTTAATGGATATAATATAATACACCAAAGTGACATAGTCCTCCAAGAATAATGTTCAGGAGTACAAAAGCTCTGAATGAGCTTAGGCTAGCAAAGATGGCTAAGAATAACAAAAAGTTGTGGGGTTTTTTGTTTTTTGTATTTTCAACTCTGTTGCAGAAAAGAGGAAGATCAAAGAAAGGACAGGCTGTTAGGGTGGATGGAGCAATGTTAATAGATGATGGATATAATGTCTAAATGTTCAATTCTTTGCATTTGTGTTCTTAGCCAAGAAAGGTGATCTTAGGGCTAGAAAGGACAGAACAAAAAGGGCTAATAAGAAGCTAAAATCTAAGATAAGTAGGGAACTAGTAAGGGAACACTTAGTTGACTTCAAGTCACCAGGCCAAGATTAGCTACCACAGAGGTTGCCAAAGGCCCTGGCTAATGTGATTGCTGAACTGTATCTTTGAAAGATTGCGCAGAATAGGGGAGAGGATTCAGGTTGGAGAAGTTCAATCATTGCTCTAATTTTTAAAAAGGAAGAGAGTGGAGTTAGGAAATTAGAGAACATTGACCTGTACTTCACTTGGCAAAATTCTATATTTTATTGTTAAAGGGATGTTCAATATATATTTCTAAAAGCAAGAAGTGACTATAGAGAGCCACTACCAGACTAGTTTTGTTCCTCTCTGTCTTTCTCACTCCTTCTCTTCCTCTCCCTCCCTCACTCTCTTATTTTCTCTCTCTCTCCCTCCCTAATCCCTCCCCCCAGTTTCTAGACTATTAGATCAAGGAAATGGCTATAGAACTGGTGTACTTGGATGTTAGTAAAGCATCAAACAAAAGTTTCTCATGTCCTTCTTGGGGCCAAGTGAGAAATATAAGTTAAATTATGGCATAGTTTGGTGGAAATAATTGAATAGTTATACCTGAAAATTATCATTAATTGGTCAATGTTTTCATGGAAATAGGTCTCTTATGGAGTGCTTTAGGAACATCTTCTGTTCAACAGTTTTACTAATGACTTGTATAAAGACATAGATACATGGTTGCCACATTTGCAGATGATACAAAATGTGTGTGCATCGGGGGCAGGGAAGATTGCTAATCCTTTGAATGACAGATCTCAATAAGCTAAATCTAATAAGGTGGAATTTAATAGTGATAAATAAAAAGTTTTGAATTTGGGTTCAAAAAATCTACTTCCCAAACACAAGATAGTAGAGCCAGAAATTCACTTGAAAATAATCTGGGGCTTATAGTAGGCTTCAGCTCAATGGGAGTTCAAGAGTATCATAAGATAGCAAAGAAAACTCCCTTTATTTAGGTTGTGTTAAGAGAGGCATGGAAACCAGGGAGTTGGTAGTTCTGCTGTATCCTCACATCTATATATTGTGAGCAGTTCTGAGCACCACATTTAAGAAGGACATGGAGAACCCCCAGAGGCTGGTGACCATAATGGTAAAGAACCTTGAAATCATTCCATTTAAGGGTTGGCTGAAGGAACTGAGAGGGTTTAGGCCAAAGAAGAGGAGCTAGAGGAGGGGAACAATAACTGCCTTCATACTTATGAAGGATTGTCACGTAGAAGAGATGGGAAACTTGGTTTACATTACCTCATAATGTAAAATTAGAAGAGAAGGACTAAAGTTATAAAAAGGCAAGTTTTGGTTTACTCTAAGGAAAAACTTTCTAATAAATTAAAGCTGTCCAAAAGTGACATTTACATATACACACATTTACATGTACATATACATATATATTTATACATTTTATATACACATATGTAGCACATATTTTATATGTATGTACATGCATGTGCACACACAAATATGCATACACATATGCATACAAATATACATATTTATGTATGTACATTATGTATATGTAGCTTAGGGTGACAGTGGGTGCTTCTTCACAAGGGGTTTTCAGGAGAACTCTTTGTTCACTTACCCTTTTTCCAAGTTGCCTTTCCAAAGTGGTAGTTCTACCCCTAACCCAATGTATCCCTGTCACCAAGGGGTCCCTGATTTCGGTAGGCCCATGTACTTGGATGGGAAAAAACCTGATCTTTATTTCAATATTTTCATTGTAATTCTATTTGTTTTAATTTATGCATTTAAAACATTCTGAGAACAGATCCCTAGCCTTCAACAGATTTCTAAAGGGGCACATAACAAGAAAAAAGTTCAGAATGTCTGCCTTCCAAGATGGGACTTGCCACTCCTATGTACAAGCCTGCCCAGAATATAAATGGATTTTCTCCATCCCAAATTCCTGGACAGAACATAGAATGGCTAAAACAACACAACATGCACTAATACCATGGTCAATATCAAGATGAACAGGATAAAACTTGGAAGGTTATACAGGAAGATAGATAAAGACATACATACATACACACATGTGTGTATGTGCATGTATATATGTATGTACATGTATGCATGTGCAACACACATATGTGTGTATATAAATGTGCATATGTGTGTATATGTGTATATATACATATTCATGTGCTTATGTGTATATTCAACATATATAATCCATGGTACGGATGACAGAGTTGTGGATACTCTTGGATAAAACTTCAAATACATGGCCAAATTTGTGGATGTATTTTCAAATTGAAGCAGACCCTCTTTCACCTGGCATTAATTTAAACAGAATCAAAGACAAGACCAATTTCTTTGGCAGGAGCTGGCAGCTGGAGGCCAGAGCTGTCCCAAGATAGATGCGAGAATAACGTAACCCTGAACTTGGTTGAGTTCTCAGCTTGTCTGTCACGATTGTAGTGCTACCCATTAACTCAGCTAGAGCCTGATATTGGTCAGTATTTCCACTGTTTTTATTTGGCAGCTTTTGCTACTTGATCACGAATATTCATTTTGGCACAAGAATCTCTCTAGAGCCTAGCAGAGAAGAATTTACCATGTCTTTGGTTTGGTCAAAGTCTCTTAGCCAAGTTTTTGGCTGGAAGGAAAGACCAGATCATAGAATTGAGTTTCTTGTCTCTCACTCTAATGCACAGTTTTGCAATGGTATAGGTAATGAATATAAACAGGTAGGGCCTTAAAAAAGTTGATTGTGGAACATCTTTATACTTGGAAGGAGTGGTGTTATATGGAGCCAGGTCCTGGCTCTGGCTATTATTCAAAATTTGGCCATCCAGTTGGCGAAGATGTGGTGGGAATGAAGAATAGCATTCTCACTAAGCAGGACTCAAGGCAAGATTTGTTATGTTTTGTCATCAGCACACAAAATAACTGTGAAACATTATTTTTATTTAGCGCTTTGCAGTTTACAAGTGTGTTATTTCATTTGTTCCTCAGAACAATACAAAAAATTTCTAGAACATTTTTATTTAAATTCTTGAGTTCCAATTTTTATCCCTCTCTCCCACCTTCCTTCCCCCTCACCAAGATGGTAAGCAATCAAATATAGGCTATATATATGTGCAACTATGGAAAACCCTTTCATATCAGTTATTTTGTACAAACCAACTCAAATAAAAGGGAAAAAATGAAAGAAGGAACAGCATGTTTCAATCACTATCAGTTCTTTCTCTGGAGGTGGATAGCATGCTTCGTCATTAGTCCTTTCAGATTGTCTTGAATCACTGTATTGCTGTGTTTTCTCTAATTTAACAGATGAAGAAATGGGTCTCAGAGAGGTTCAGTGACTTGCCCAAGGTCACCTCAATAATAAATGAGTGATGAGAAGCAGGAAGGGAGAGAAATAAGCTTTTTTTTTTTAATAGTTTTTTTTAATAGTACGTGGTAGGAGCCAGGCTATGCTGATATTTCCTCATTCAATTCTCACCATAACTCTGAATCATAACTGTTATTATGATCTTCATTTTAGAGTTTGGGAAACTGAGGCAAACAGAAGTTTAAGTGACCTGCCCAAGGTCACTTAGCCAATAAGTGTCTGAGGCCAGATTTGAACTCAGGTCTTCCTGTCTCCAGGAGCAGTTCTCTATCCACTGTGTCTGTCCTTGGACAATAAATACTTTAAAAATGTAAGATGCTAACTTACAAAAGTTGATTCTCTTTCATGAGTGCAGCATGGAGTTACAATGGACATGTTTGTTATGCTTTAAACCTCCGTTATGGGAGTATGTATGTGTTTGTGAGTGTCTTTTCTGCCTGTAACCACAACAAAATAACAGTAATAGTCATACCTCACATTCACATACTGCCATGAGATTTACAAAATGCTTTCCTCACAGCAACCTTGTGAGGCAAGTGAAGAGTTCTAAATATTATGAAAGTATATCAATACTAAATATTACACAGCATAGGCGTAACCTACCATGGTCTGTCTCACCCACTCTATTTGTTTTTGTTTATTCAGTTGTCTCCCACTCTCTGTGACCCTCTGTGGGATTTTCTTGGCAAAGATTCTAGAGTGGTTTGCCATATCTTTCCACAGTGGATTAAGGCTAACAGAGGTTAAGTGACTTATCCAGGGTGACACAGTTAGTAGTGTATGAGGCTGGAATTGAACTCAGGTCTTTCTCACTCCAGGCCCTATTTTGTCTATCTATTCACTGAGCCACCTAGGTACTACCCACCCCATACTCAATCGTATTTTATCTCCTTTAAGATAATGAGAAACCCATGAAGGTGCTAGATGATGAAGACTTAGTAGATCAGCATCTCATCAGTGAACTGAGGAAGGAGTATGGAATGACCTACAATGACTTCTTCATGGTGCTAACTGATGTTGACATGAGAGTCAAGGTATGGACTTTGTGACCTTGGGTGCCATTCCCTATTATTCGAAATTTTTTTTTTCTACTAATGGTTTCCTTTGACAATGTATATATATCTTATTCTCCACTAGATGTCCTACACGTTGCTGTTTGTATTTTAATCTTTACCTAGTATTCTGTTCCTTGCTATTCTTTTGACTTTCAACAGTCAAAAAGTTCTGACTTACTTTCATTTGTATCAAAGGTATGTGGGTTGTATTTGCATCAAAGGTATGTATGGTAACTAGATTACCTTTTAGAAAACTAATGGTTGAAAATGCAAACTTGCTTATGAAACATTGCAGAGGAGGAAGAGGCGAAAGAGGAGCAAGACAAATAACTGTGAGTAGCATTACTTAACAAAATGTTGAAGGGAAACAGTTGAGTTGACTTCAGTTTTAAACTGCAATAGAGAAATGTATTGTCAACACCATAGAAACCAGGAATCCCTAATGGAGTCAGCTCCTTGGCTCTGCATAGAGAGGCACCCTATACAGCTGGTATTTTATTGGTATGCAGAGGCAGTAAGGGCTGAAATAGTAAAGGAGGCAGCAGGAAAGTTACAAGATTCCAGAAGATAATTAGGCTGTCTAACTTTGGCCCCAATTCAGGCAGCTTTGGTTGTTCATAGAACAAGCATCATCCTCAGCTAAAGTCATTAGAAGCCAGAAAGTTGCAGACTTTATTGAGCTTTATTTTGCCTTCTGAAGAAAAATTTCCCTGATATTGGCAAGAATTAGATTTTTCCTCTTTCCCACTGCCTGCCAATTCTCGTTTTTGTAGTTCTGCCTTAGCTACATGCCAAGGTATAGTAGGAACAAGATGACATACATAGGTCACTATCATAATGATAACTACTCCTTTTCAGTTAACTTTTAGGGTTCGGACCCTGGAGGAAGATTTCGGGAGCTAGCTCATTCCTTTTTATCCATACATGACTGCACATACTCAGTAAACATCATTTGTTATGTTAAGACCACTAGCCTAAGATCCTTTCTTGCTTCAATATCTTGTGATTCTATAAATTGCTCAATGCCAGTATATGTGTGCAGCACCATATTACCTTCTGACCACTCTCTAGATCAGTATTTCCCAGCCCCAAACTTCTATATATTTCAACCAGGTAAAATATTTAATTCACTCCTGCTGACTGCTCCATGGCTCTAAGTGGCTTAGGACATAGGCCTAGGAACCAGGAGGAATGAATATATAGGAAGAAATCAATAAAATCCCACCTGAGTTCCCCAGATATGATTGTGTCATATCTTTTCCTACTAAATGCACACATGAATAATTCTCATAAATATTTTTTTAAGGATGAGGGAACAGGCATATAGCTTGATAGTTTTTCACATTTTCTCAAATGCTTTTTGGTGATAAAAGCGCCATGATGATATTTTCCAATGGGAAAAAAAAAACTTTATCTGAGCTCCTCTGAGTATTTTGAACATTATTTTGCCTCTGACAGTTCCTCTGCAAGCACATGATGAGGATCACTCTCTCTCATGAATTTTATGAAGTGCTGTTACTATTAGACAAGCATAATATATCATGTATTAAGGTATAGATAGAGTACGAGTGGAGTGATTTCACTGTTATTACTGACAAAATACATCACTATCAAAATACCAGTAGTTTAGTTCTACGTCATGTCTGTTTGTTGACCTCTTGGGTAGAGGGATCTCACAGCAAGCTCTTTAAGCATTTTTCCTCAATTGTCTTTCATGATTTTATAATCTTTTGCCCTCCTCTTCCATGGTATTTCATAAATGAGTTTACACTCTAATTGTTGTTCAGTCATATCTGACTCTTGGTGTCTCCAATTGGGTTTTTTGGTTATATTTTGGTTTTTTGGCAAAGATACAAGAGTGATTTGCCATTTCCTTCTCCAACTCATTTTACAAATGAGGAAATGGAGGTATACAGGATTAAGTGACTTGCCCAGGGTCACATAGCTAGTAAGCATCTGAGGCCAGATTTGAACTCAGAGAGATGAGTCTCCCTGACTTCAGGCCTGGCACTCTATGCTGTATGCCACCCAGCTGCCCATTTCACTCTAAGCAGTGTCACATTTACTTAGTATTTCTTTCGGTTCATTTAACAAAGGAGATTAACTGTTTGCTGGGGCTATTTTGGTCTCTGATCAAAGTTCTGTAGGAAATGGTGATAGCATTATCATTTTTATCTATTTCATCTTTTTCAGGCATTAGTTTATTCATAAAAAGTCAATAAGGAACTCCTGAATCTCACACAATCCCTATTTTTTCTCACCTTTACTCTTTCTTCCAATCTGGTGTTTATTTTGATCTCTGCCATGACCAACTGATGACCTACGACAGATAATTCCAGTATGTCAGCTATGTCTGTAATCGGCTTCTTCTTGTCTGTTAAAAGTGTCTGATTTCATGGTTTCTTATACCATTTGCTATTTGCCATGTCTAGTGCTTTCTAACTTTCTTCTTGAAGAATGCATTCTGAGGCATAAGACTTCGACCTAAGCTGTAAACCTTTGGCCTATTTCTTTCATTGATCCTGAGTCATATTTTCCAGTAGATCTAACTTTTCCTGAGTTACAAGAACAGTTTCTCTGTCCCTCTTCTTCCAGCCCCTATTTCTTTCCCTTCCCCACCACCATTCTAATAGTCTGAGAAGTTTCTTTACACAGGTTTATTACCGTAGGCAGACTCGATTGAGTAATTTCATTCACTTTCTTGTATTAATTATAGTGTTCCTCACTTCTTTGTCTGTTGTGAAGTGCATGAGAACCAACTCAGCATCAAAGGCAGGGGAAGTGAAACTGGGATGTATTCATAGCAAAGCACTTTGGGGGTAGGTGGGTGACTTCAGAGCCAAAGGAGCTCTGTAAACCTGAAAGACCCTTGAAAGTGTAAGTCATGGTGTTTCATATAGTTAGCACCTCAAAAAGAGAGAAAGCACTACTGTGTGGGGGGATTAGTTAAGTGGATGAGCCCCAATATTTCAGTTCCCATGACTGTATTCAGAAGCTGCTGACCTGTCCTAATAATAGCTGGATGTTTGGGTCTCTAATTGTCTTTTTGTTTTTCTTTCTGAAACAGCAATACTATGAGGTTCCCATAGCAATGAAGTCTATTTTTGATTTGATTGACACTTTCCAGTCTCGAATCAAAGATATGGAAAGACAGAAGAAGGAGGGCATTGTCTGCAAGGAGGACAAGAAGCAGTCACTGGAGAACTTCCTATCTAGGTACATGTTCTTTTGGCCTTCAGGAATGTCTGGGTTAGATTTGACTTTAAATCACCTTATATGATTTCAAAGTATTGAAATTAAAATAACAAATAGATGCTTGTAGATTTGTAAGGTCCTTGTCCTTTCCAAGAGAACAATATGATTTTTAAGAATTATACAGCAAACTGTCAACTGAGAATGTTATTTTTTTTCTCTTGTTAATTGGAAAAGACACAGATAATGAGGACTGTTGGGTTAGGTTGGTGGTGGTGCTGTTGACTTTGTGATCTAGAATCAGTGATTTCTCTCCTTCCTGGTCCTTACTGGCACCGAGTACATATGACTGACTTTCCGTGAACATGCGATGACTCACAAGATCTCAGAAAAACAGAGTTGGAAGGTAATTTAGAGATCATCTAGTAGTCAAACCCCAGCATTTGACAGAGAAGAAAACTGAGGCCTAAAGATGAGAAGTAACTTGTCTAAGATCACATTGCTAGTAAAGGATAGAGCTGGAACTTAAATCCAGGAATTGAATCCTAGTTCAATATGCTTTCTACTACAACATGCCACTTCTCATAGGAAATACAAATCTGCAAAAAACGTGAAATGATAGCTAAATATACAGGGGATCCCAAATGTCTCAGTGTAGTTTTAAGCTTTCAAGAAATATCTAGTTCAATACAAATCTATCCAAATGACTTCTATAAGTTAAGAATATAATTTTTAAAAAATGAAGAACTCTAAAGATATAGAGAAACATATATTTCTACAAAGAAGATGACATTAAACTAAAAGTTGATATGACTTCTGAGGTCACTTACTAAGGTCTCACTGGTGGCCACAGGTTACTTTCTGCAAAATAAGGCAAGAATAAAAGAAAAAAAAAGGAAAATGGATCTTGTCTCTCAGGAGTCTGGAAAGAAGAGGAAACAGCTGTGACTGTACTGATTCTCTCCCTACTAGAAAGGACAGAGAGTAAAGTCCCATATTCAACTTCACTATATTCTTCCCACTATTTTCAGTCTAAGCAAAGAGTTTCCCTCCTGCTTTAGTATCTCCATAGTCTGTTCCTTACTTCCACTTAAGATTACATACAAAATTATACTTTCTGCCTTGAAAATTTTGCGCCAGATCTGAAGGCTTTGGAGGTACTGCTCCTTCTGAAGGGACAGGATGGTTTTGAATCTAGAAGGTCCTACCCTGCTTCCTCAATCCAGTTGTCTCTCCATCCATTGTCTCATTTTCCAAGCCCTGTTCTTAAAAGTTAATGTAAGAGTGGGCACATTATTATTAATATTATTATTATTTCCCTTCCTTCCCTGTTCATTGCCAACAATTAGAAAGTGAGAAGGTGTCAAGTCTTATGTATCACAATCAGTGCCTTTTTTAACAAACTGGAAGGAGGTCTGAGGCTATACAGTACAATTCTTATATTTTACAATTGAGGAAACTGAAACTCAGAGAAAGAAATGTATTTACTCAAGGTCATGTCACTCGGAAGGGGTAAAATCAGGGACAGAGCCAAGATCTCCTGCCTCTGAATCTAATACTTTCCCCATGACCTTATAGGGCTTCGAATGTAAAACCATTAAATGAGATTGTCAATATAGCCTATTGTCTTAGGCTAACCTTTTTGCAGGCCCCCATTGGAGAGATCTCTTAGGCTAAAGAAATTATCACCCTTTCTAGCAATAGGAGCTCATTTGAGGAAATGCCACCTTAATCCAATGTACTAACCCAAACTGCTAGTGGGCTGACCCACTTCTGTCTATAACTGTCATTCTAGAGGATAATGATTGGTAAGGTCACAGGGTTTCTCTTATCTAGACCCTAGATTGAGGACTCTAGCTGCAAGGGATGAATAAGAAGGAAGAGCGTGTAAGTAAAAACCTCTGGAGATGATGAAACCTCAGGAGAGAGAGATGCGGAAAATAACAGAATTCACTTGGTTTGTTTTTGAAATGGAGCTTTCCTCCAAATTAGCTAAGGTATTGGTGAGGCTGTATATTCTCGTTTGAGATTAGCAGACATTGGAGCTAGTCTGGTCTTCAATAATGCTCATTTTCTTCCGCCTGTAATTATCTCTCTGTGAGAATGAAACCACAGAGAATGGTATCAAATATCTACCGATTTGGGAATACCAGTAAGATATGTAAATACATGCACAACTTAGAGTTTTTCATTTGCAGAGTAGTCACACTGACAGAGAAACCACTCGTTCCAAAATAAGGCAGTGGGGTGAGATTCACACCCTATGCCATATCTTGGAGCACCACCCTCCTGGAGGGAGTCAGGCAGAGCTCTTGGTGTACCCCCCAAGGACAGAGAGGTGTTACTTAACAAGGAAACAGCCTGCTGTTCATTATGTCTGAGACAGTAGGTCTTGAATCACATACCACAGAAGTCAGGATTTCATTCAATGGCATAGTTAGATAAACAAGCCAAAATATACATCACCCAAAATAACTCCATTAGGGGAAGATTTCATAGCTCTGTGTGAGGCCTGGGAGACTGGCTTAGGTTGGGTCTGGGTTAGATGGGTCAGTGCTGGTCTGGCAAAACTCCTAGAAAAGCAGAAAGAAATAGAGAACGGAGGGGTGTAATCCTGACAACAGTCACCAAGCTGTCTTCCAGAAATCTCTGACAGTACTGAGACCCCACCCTCTTGGCCTGCTCCTCCCTTCAGGTGAGCACATGCTTCCCCACTTCCCATTCTAAACATTTATTTTATGTTTTCTTTCCCTTTTTAGAAAAACAAGTAAGAGAAATCACTCTAATTTAATGGTCATAGTTCTCAGTGGGGCTCATTGGAGGGCTTCCATTTAAAATGAACATTTCATCAGGCTATTGGGCTTTTCTTCCCAGTCTTTAAACCTTTGTAACACTCCTCCTTACACCCCATACCCACCTACTCCTGAGCCCATTTTTCCATACTACATATTCTTGCTTTTGGTCTTGAGACAGTGAGATTTAATGTCAGAGAAGGAAACAAGTATGAAAGCCACTGTCTTTTTGGTTTTTTTTAACACAGATTAATCTGTCCCCACTACAGTTCTTCCATTACTTTAGGTACAAGGCAAAACATATTTTCCCCAATAAATATATCCCAAATAACCTCAAAATGTCCCTTGGTTCTACTTCTCCTTTGTATACATTATTATCATTTAAGGCCTAAATAAATGCCTTTTTGACTTGTGAGATTGTAATGGACAGAACTCTGTTCAGTGCACATGATCCCATCTTCCAGGAGAGCATCTATCAACTTCTGGTTTATGGAAATGCACTAGTCTGTGATAAGGGTGATGGCATTAAGAACAGAAATGAAGAGATGGGGGCATCTAGGTGGCACAGCAGATAGACCACTGGCCCTGGAGTTAGGAGGACCCTCTGAGTTCAAATTTGACCTTAGACACTTATTAGCTGTGTGACCCTGGGCTAATCACTTAACCCTGATTGCCTCAAAGAAAGAAAGAAATGAAGAGATGAATGCAAGACAAATGATAAAAGTAGATTCAACAGGTTTAGTAATTGATTGGAAATGAGTGGCAGAGAAGAGGGAAAAGTCAAAGATGATATCCATTTTTCTTTTTTTTTTTTTTGAATAATTGGAAGATGTGGTGCCAGAGAGAGAGAAACAGTACAGTCAAATGGAAAAGCAAGGTTAGGGAGAAAAGACACAATGCAGCTTTGGACATGTTGGGTTTGATGAAATACATGGTAGAGATACCATCCAGGCATCTGGAGGCACAAATATGGAGCTCAGAAGAGAGGAAAGAGATGAAGACATATCAGTTTGGAAGTCTATATATAGGTGGTGATTGAGGTCAGGAGAGTAAATGAGATCATCAAGGGAAAGAATGTAGACAGTGAAGAGAATGTCAAGGGAAACCTACTTTAAGAGTTTGGGGAAAATGTGAGGGAACAGCAAGAGAAGAGTATTCAGAGATGGGAGAGGGTGAGGAAGATGTGGAGACTCTGAAGAGAGTATTTAATAGGAAGAGTCAACAGTGTCAAAAGCTGAAGAGAAGTCAAGGAACATGAGAACTGCATCAAAGTCATTGAGTTTGGTGGTTGGGACGTCCATGGGGAACTTTAAGAAAGGAACATTGGTAGAGTGTGGAGTGGGGTAGTAAGTGCCAGATTGAAAAATGTGGTAAGGAAACTTTTTGAAGAAGGAAGAAGATAGAAATGAAAGAAGAATGAAAGGAAGAAGATAGAAAAATAATTGAATAGATTAGAACAGTCCAGGGAAGGCTTATTATTGAGTTGGGAGAAACCTGGGCATCTTTTAGGCAGATAAAAATTGAGTTAATGGTGAAAGAGAGATTATGATTGCAGGAGCATTTTCCTGGAGGAAACAGGAAAGAATGAGCTCAAAGGTGCAGGTAGATTGATTAGCCTTAATGAAGAATTAGTTAATATGCATTTATTAAGTACCTATCAACTAATCAATAAAAACTTATTAAGCAACCTACTATGTGCTAGATTCTGTGCTAAGTACTGGAAATACAGGGACAAAAGAGTCCCTGCTTTCAAGGAGCTCACAATCTAGAGGGGGAAACAACACACAAAGGGCTACATATAAACAAGAGATATGCAGAATAAATTAGAGGTAATCAACAGAGCAAAGGTACCAGCATTAAGGAGGATCAGGAAAGGATTCTCATACAAATAGTTCTTCTGTTACTTGAGGGAAAGAGGAGAGCAATAAAGTTGCTGGAAATTTGGGGGAACAGAAAAGAATACAGTTTTCTTGGTGAAGCAGGAGATGAAGTCATATGTTTGTAAATGTGGAAAGTAACAGTACTTTGTGGGAGTAAGAGGAGAAAAGAAAAGATTTGCAATAGTCATTGTGGAAAATTTCAGGTAGTTGATGAGGATGAAAGGTTGTCAGACAACAAAGAACCATAGATTTAGACCTGGAATGTCATCGAATTCAACTCCCTCATTTTATAGAAGAAACAAACCTGTAGTCTAGTGAGGATAAGGGTCTTGTTCAGGGTCATATACCTAGTAAAAAAATTTGAGGGAGAATTTGGACCCAAAGTCTTGTGCTCTATCCACACCACAATGTCCCGGGGCAATGGTCTAGCTGAGCTTATGTATAATAAAATTCTAATGGGTGAAATAAACTCAGTTTTGTCCCTTTCTCTAACAATTCATGAATTTTGAATCAATGTTAAAGGAACAAGATGGTAGGAGTTCCTAGGCATGAAAATACATAGGATAAGAATGATGGTTGATTGAGATATAGGGAATTCTACAGTCATAAGTTACAGAAGCATTAAAATGTTAATGGGTACAAGGGCAAATGAAGTTCAAGTGAAATAGATGACCAATGTAAGAGGATAGAGATGGGCAAAGAGACTAGAGGACAGAGAGAAGGCTTGATTTGAGCAAAAGAATGGGAGGATGAAAGGCTATGGTCATCCAGTCAAATATTAAAGTTCTAGATCGTAGAAGTGGTGTCATGTTCCAAGGTGAAAAGGTGTGTAGTATATCTGCGCTAATATGTGGTTGAAACCACATTAATAAGATCAACAGAGAGGAGGAATTGCATGTTCATGTTGATAGAGAAGCTGTTGACATGAATATTGAAATTCCTACTGGTTGGGGCTTCTTAACCTTTTGTGTATCATCCTCCTTTACTTCTCTAGTAAAACTATTGAGATCCTTCTTAGAATGGTTTTTAAATGCACAAAGTAAAATACATAGATTTACCAGGGAACCAAATAATATTGAAACTCAATTATCAATTTTTTAAAAATGTCCCTGGATCCCAGTTTAAGAACACCTGCATACAGATAGTGACAAAAGATGACTATGAAGAGGGATAAAATCCCTGAGAAAGAAGAAAGTTAGGAGAGCAAAGTGAACATTAGTAGATAATGGAAATGGTTGAGGGAAAGAGTGGTATAAATGGATTGTACAGACTTCAAAAAGAAAATGATCTTGAGAGGTAGCAGTAGAAGAAAAGCCAATGGGCAGACTATGACCTCTCTTCTTTCTGGTCCTGTGAATTACAGGAATGACAGGAGTAACCTCTATTGGAGAACATTGTAAGGGATGTGCATCCTTGGGGGAGAGTCAGGTTTCAGTTAAAATGAAACAACAATATTAAAACAAAATACTGTTTGAAAAGTTCAAGAGTATAGATGAGTTTGATGAGAAGAAAGCTGGTGGTTCCAAAAGATACTTTGGTTCTGGGCTAGGAAATGAGAGAATTGGGATGGAGAGGGCCTAGGGGAGAGTGATGCTGATTAGAATAGGGATGAATCTTTTGAAAGAGGTAGCAAGGTCATGGTACTTATGATTTAGGTCATGAAACTAAGTTTTGGGGTGCTGGTATAACATAAAATAAATTGATGAGGCACACAGAGTTTAAATGACCGAGGACTTGCAGAGTTCTTCTAGCCCATGGTTTGAAATAGGATCTGGAATGGCATTGTTTCAGCATGAACCTCTGTGGAATCTCAGTCCCAAGTGGCTTCCTGTGCAATGGTGAAAGGTGTTCTTTGAAGTTTGGAATGGGAACTACTTCTGGCCACTGCGAAGTCTAATTCTCCATTGCTTATTGCCCAGATTCCGTTGGAGGAGGCGTTTACTTGTGATTTCTGCTCCTAATGATGAAGACTGGGCATATTCACAGCAGCTCTCTGCTCTCAGTGGACAGGCTTGTAATTTTGGTAAGAAGTCATGTCATTGCTTTTCCTATGGACCCTTCTCTCCTCTGCCTCTTTTTTTTAAAATAATAAAATTAGAATGCTTTAAAGCTGGTGAAGTGCGTTTTTATATTATCTCATTTGAACTGAATTGAAACCTTATGAAGTAGGTACTATCAATATTTTATATATACATATGTACACATCCATATACATACATGTATACAAATATTATATTATATCCTATCCTATTTATTATTATATCATTATTATTCCATATTTTCTTATTATGATATTTCCTTATTACAGATGAATAGGGATGAGACTGAGAGGTTAAGTTACTGTCCCATAGCTTTGAAGTGTCACAGGAAGAATTTGAACCTATTTTCTTGGTCCTGAGTCCAGCATCTACCATGCCAAGTGAAGGCATAAACCCAGATCATTGAAAAATTCCCTTTATTCAGATAATGAACTCCTGGGGGCTGATTAGTTTTCAGCTGTGACACGACACAAATATTTACCCCATGGATCAAAATCATTTCCATAAGGAAAATGTGAAGGAAAAAAAGGCTAGCCTGGATTATATTTACTTTGTTGATCTCACAGGCCTGCATTTGAAAATGTGATTCACATGATGACTATGCCTGGTGTGAGGGTAGGAAGAAAACTTGCCTGTTGGAACTATGTTCACTGAATGTACTGAAAAAAACTGGAAAAGCCTATATGCATTTTCTCCCAAAAGCTATATCTGCCTTGGGTTTTGGCTTCTCTTCAAAACAAGTCCATTTTCAGTCTTCTATCCCATATCCCCCGCCCCATACCCAAGCTACAGAATTGAGACCATTATTAGATGATTAACTCCAGATTAGTTCCGGACTTGAGACATTGTCAAAATCTCCCATGGCATCTTGATACCATGTCATGATAAGCCCCTTGTCCTTCCTGCTTTCTGTCCATCATACCCCTGCATCATCTTTATCTTTAAAAGGGTCCCAGAAAGTTACCGAGGCATGACCTTCCCCCTCTTTCCTGAATTTCAGCTGAATATTTGAAAGAAAGCTGTGCTTTTCTCAAGGGTTGCCTTTATGAAGTGGTTAAACAATCTCCAAAGCCCTGAGGTCATACTCTGACTTGTGCTAAAGGCTCTTTGGTGGATTCTTAGGATGGGCTCTCTATCAACTGAATCCAATTAGGTCTCTGACCTCACAATCCTCCTTCTGGAAGGACGTTAATGAGAAAAGCTACCAAGGGAACCCACTACAATTTCTGGCCCAGCTTCTTTCCAAGAACCGGTCAGCCCAAAGAATCTCAGACATTTTAATGAACTAACTGCTTCATGTCTTGTTTCATCATTCCAGAAAATGCAAACCATAGTTTGAGACCAAGTTCTTCTATTTCAGTCTATCAAAACAGTTTAACATTCCTCAAACACTGATATTAATTCTAAGAGTCACAAGATATAGCTTTTAACACTTCTCCCATTTTGATATTTAAAAAAAGTACTGAAGCCTAATGTGTGAACGAGTTATTTTCCTCATTTTCTTTTTAAATACACGTGTTAGCTCTGGAAAGATATCTTGAATGCTCAGCTGCAAAATTCTGGGAAGTAGTAGATGGATTTGAAAGAGTAGATTTGAAATGAATTGCTGTAAATTAACTATGACTCTCATTTTTCCCACAGGTCTGCGCCACATAACTATTCTGAAGTTGTTAGGCCTTGGTGAAGACATTGGGGGAGTTTTGGAATTGTTCCCAATCAATGGTAATATGTTTTTAAGTAACTGACTATTAATAAAGTTAGTGTGCTTACATATACACATACATATAAAACATATTTTTGAGACCAAGACAATGCTGGAAAATTAATACTGTCCATTCAAAATATCACGTAGGAAAATTGGTTAATAAAATCTGTTTCCCCTGTTAATTCAATTTGGTTTCACTAGATCTACTTTTGAGCAGTATTTGCCCCCACCCTCCCCACATATGCACACACATTTGTTGATGAAAAGCTCCTCTTGGCTATAAAGGCATCAGTTGAAAAAATGACTTTGGTTGCCAAGAAATGAGTTGCTACTCTGACAGGAAACAAGTTGAGGAAGTTGGACAATATTGTCTTTGTTAATAACTAGCTTAAAAGAAATGGATCTATCTGGAGTTAAATTAACAGTCTGATTCTACCTTTTCTAACATTCCTATGAAAGAAACATGTTGTGTACCAAAGGTTATTGCTAATGGTATTATATAACAGCAGGAGTAAAATTCTCTTAAAATCTTGGGCCAAGGTGATAACTACACTGGGGTATTTGGGGGCGCTGTACTCTGAGGAAAGATGACTCATGTCTTCCTCTCCTCCTGCCATTTTGTTACATTTTTATATGATCTATAACTAATTCTGATATGTCCATATGGCAAAATTTCTACATTACAGTTGTGGTTTGTGCCAGAAGAAAGGAGAGTTGGGTTCCCTACTTGGTCCTGCCATATTGTTTTTTCCTGAACTACAGAACCACAATTCACTGATGACTTCTATTTCAATCCCATTTCTAGGAAGCTCTGTGGTTGAACGAGAAGATTTGCCTGCTCATTTAGTGAAAGATATACGGAACTATTTCCAAGTCAGTCCTGAGTACTTCTCCATGCTTCTGGTTGGGAAGGACGGAAATGTCAAGTCCTGGTATCCTTCTCCAATGTGGTCCATGGTGATCGTATATGACTTAATTGATTCCATGCAACTCAGGAGACAAGAAATGGCCATCCAACAGTCATTGGGCATGAGATGCCCTGAAGATGAGTATGCTGGCTATGGTTACCATAGCTATCACCAAGGCTACCAGGATGGCTACCAGGATGATTATCGTCACCATGAGGGTTACCACCATGGATACCCTTACTGAGCAGAACTATGTAACCTTTGCCTTCCTTCTATTTCCCAACCAATAACCCCCGCAGCTGTTAAAACCACATATAGCCAGCTATGTAAAGAAATTATTTCAAACAGCTTAAACTGCCCTGCATTTTTCTTACAGTGTTCATCTGAGACTAAATAAATAGCAGACTTTTGCCTTCCCCAAAGTGCATGAGTCTTTAAAAGTGAAATAGTTCTGAAATAGTAATCCCAGGGTTTTAAAGTAACAAAGACTTCTTTTTGTATTTTCTTTAGCTGGAGGGCATCTGTTGCTCAGTAATTGTGCTAAAAACCAAGATGATTTACTTTTATTTCCTACAAAGTTGGACATTGTGTGGTAGAGAGAAGACTGTAAAATAAGCATTCTGATGCTTTTTTATTTTTTCAAAAGTATTTATTGGAAAGTGAGAATTTTGTATAATGTCAAAGAAGATGAGTAAAAGGTCATAACCTAGATTCTTTTAAGAAAGGTGAATGGATGAGATTACAGTTTGCTTCTTAACACCTTTTAAAATGTCTGTCAAAAAGAAACTTTGCTTAAATTAACCAAGCTTCATATTTTGAATTTTGTTCCTAAAATGTGACAATGAAAGTGGGATTACAATTTGATGAAAAATCTTTACAACAAAAATTATCTTTGATGAAAAAAGGGGAATGGTGAGGCCATATCACCTTGGCTATAAAATGGTTCTGGCAGCCTTTGAGGTTGACTCTTTTGTGAGGTTGGATTTTTGCCTCCTTGAAGTCTCCATTCCCTATTTAGTACTCATGACCACCATCTCCTAGGCCTCCCTGCTTCCTGTTGTCCATTTAGAGTTGTATCCGAGGGCTTTGAGGAGCACAAAACTTGGGCAGAAGAGAAAGGAGATAGAGTTCCAAAACTTGCTTCTGAACTTAACAAAGGGCATACTGCTAGCTATTTAGCCAAGGTGGAATAGCTTTAAGCGTGGGAAGACTAGACCCCTCCTATCACAATGTCCATGTTTATTTACTTCACTGGACCCACTATTAATATAGTGTGCTATATTAGGACAATACAGACACAAAGTTTCCATGGATCCCTTTGTTTCTATTGTGTGGCAGATGTGACCTATTTATATCATAGTGGAATAAAAATGTGGGAGGGAAGTGAAATCATTTATTCGAAGGTGGGGTTTTTTTTCACTTTACAATGGAATGAAATATGCATTCATCGTTCATTCATTCATTCAACAGATGTCTATTGAATGTCCACTGTGTGCCTCATTAGGCCTTCTGAACAGTCTTACCCACTTCTACTGACTGCCATGGTCTGCTCCCACAACAGGGATGTGCATTGGTCATTATTATTGCTAACAAGTAATGTCAGAAGAGTTATTATTAGCTAATGGTAATGAATAGGTTAATACTAAATAAGGCAAATGTTTGTGCATTTGTTGTTAGCTCTCTCATCACTGCTGTGTGGAGGACTTCAAACATCTCTATCAAATCTCTCTTCTACTGCTAACAAAAGTTCAGATGGGAACCCTAGATCTAAGAAAAGGAAGAGAGCATGAAAAATTATCCATTTTGAATCTCTTCCTTCAAGAGAAGGAATTTTATCATCCTCTCTTTTAAGAGAAGTGACTGAGACCCTCAAAGGTTTCATTCCACTCAACAAACATGTATTGAGCACCTATTCTATGCAAATTCACCATGCTGGATATAGAAAGCATATAGGGAAGGATAAAAGGATTGATTATAGGACCAAGGATATAGAAAAAGATATAGAAGAATAAAGATATAGAAAAAAAATGAAACAGTCCCCATCTCAAGAAATTCACATTTTAGGGGGAGGGATGAATATAACATTCACATGGATAAATGCAACTCAAAGTCTGGAACAAAGGGGGCAAGTGATAGATCAGATAAAGTATTTTTTTTAAACTGAGGAGGGAGAGAGGACTGACAACTGAGAGAATTGGGGAAGGCTTCATGAAGGAAGTGGCATCTGAGTTGAGATTTGAAAGAAGATAAGAATTCTAAAAGGGGTAGATGAGAAAGGGATGCATTCTAGGATGATAGGACAACTAGTGTGAATGCACAAAGGTTAGAGATTGAATATAAAATTTATGAAATAGCTAGAAGTATAATTTGATTGTAAAGTTGAGGAAGTGAAGGGCAGTGGTACAAAAATTAATGAGGGAAAGAAAGACAGAGCCAGACTATTGAGGACCCAAAGAGTCTATCTTTCACCCGATAGGCAAAAGGAAACCATTGATATTTTTGAGCAGGGGTTGATGTTGTACATTAGGAAGATGATTTAGACATCTGTATAAAGTTTGGAGAAGGTAGAAACACAAGATAAGGAGATGAAAGTCACAGCATCTGGGTTGGAAGGGACTTCTGAGACTATTTAATCCAACTCTTACATGAATTATCTCTTGATAATAGAACCAAGGTATGGTTATTATCCAAGAGAATAGAAGGTCCTTACAATAGTCCAGGTGAGAGGGAATGAAGTTCTGAAGGAGAGTGTGGGGGTATGTGACTGGCAAAGTGATAATATATCATAGAGAGGGAGTCAACAAAACGTGCCAACTGATTGATTATTTGTGGAGTACTGAGGAGGAAGAAGAACCTGGAGGCCGGGGAATGGTAAGACAGAAGGAAGAGAACCAGGAAAGAATTGTGTCACAGAAGGAAGGATGGAGATTTTCTGGGACAAAGGGGCCATTAGTGAACAGGATTTTAAGTCATAGACAGATCAAAGAGTATAGAGGGTGAGGGTTCAGCCATTTGGGGATTACAACTAAATTCTGAGGAAGCAATTTCAATAGAGTAGTGGAATTGAAAGCCAGACTGCAAAGATTTGAAAATTGAATGGTTGTAAGAAAGTGCAAACAGTGAACGATTAGAGAAATTCTTGGAATTTGACAATAAAAGAGAGGAGAGGTATACGATGACAGTTTGGGAAGAAAGTAGTAACAAGTGAAGCATCATTTTTTTAGATGAGAACTTACATGAAGCCATTGGGTAAAAGCCACTGGGAGGCAGAAACTGAAGATCAGAAGGGGGAGAGTGGAATGATCAGAGGTGATAGGATAAATACTACTAACACAACACAGCTAGTATTGACAAGATGAGTTACCTTGTCCTCTTAGCCTGGACAAAGGAGAGGATGGGTGAAGATGGAGAGAGGTTTGGAGTAGGAAACTACTTTTTTGTTTTTGTTTTTGTTTTTGTTTAGCAAGATTGTTTGAAAAATTGTGGTGGGGACTATTGAAAAAAGAAGATCTAGAATAACCACTGTTGGGTATGATAAGTCATTCACTTTTCTCATTGAGGATCTAGTTAACCTGGGGTGGGGGTGGGGCAAAAATAAGGAGTGGAGTGGAGGGTAGGAATTCTCAGAGAACTGAAATAAAATGGTCCCTGTGAAAAAACAAAAGGAAATGGATGGTGGGTGTCACTTAAGACTGAGGATTGGCATTGTCATGAATAGTTGGAGTCAGCAGTGTGTTACTAAATGTTTGACAACCAGCTCTTCAACAAAAATGTATTCATGACACACTTTAATCATGCAAGTTTAATCTGCATTACTGACATCTTGTCTATCATTTTCTTAAGTCCAGACAACATGCAAAACAAAATCGAGTTCTCATTTGTAGTGTTGGCTCATTTCTGAGATGTCAATGCTCACGCTGAAAATTTAACCATCTCTGAATTGAGTTAGCTCTGAATTAGCTACAGCACACTCTTGGTTGGAGAACAGGGAGAGAGGTTGGAGGGGAACAACCAGCAGAAAGGTCAGTGATAGGGTCAGGACTGAGAAGATGACTGAGGTTGAAGTAAAGGATAAGGAAAGTAAGATATAGAAAAATTAAAGGTCATAGGAATTATAAAGAATAGGTTTAGGAAGAGGAAAATCATTTATTAAGCACTTACTAGGTGCCAGGCATTTTACTAAGCACTTTTTAGTATTTTTTCATTTGATCTTCATAACAACTCTATGAGGTAAATGCCGCTAATTTCCCTATTTTACAGTTGAGGAAACTGAGGTAAACAGAGATTATGTGACTTGCCAAGGGTCACACAGCTAATAAGTATCTGAGACTGGATTTGAACTCAGGTCTTCTTGATGTGAGGCCCAGCATTCTATTTATTGCATCACCTCACAGACACCCAGGTTTTGGAGGTGTGAGGCTGAGGAAGATTTGAAAAGACAAAAGATTGTTATTAGAGAAGAGAACTTCCATATCGTGGAGGTGGTATAATTATGGGTCTAAAGCTGATCTCAAGACCTGGAAGACTGGAAGCCAAGGTGATTCCTGTGGGGAATGGATTTCTCTAATTCTGGGCATTAATGGTTAATTAATTAATTAATGAAGTAACTATTTCATTTCACCAACTCTCCACAGCCCACTCCCCAGGCAGCAGTAAAGGAGTGTGGGATAGTGTGTCTGAAGCTGATGCCACTTCATGATATTATTTCATCGGGAAGATACATCCATGATCTTTCAGGTAGAAGGTTTGGACCTCCTTGGGGTCAATAGAACTTGTTTGGACATCTCAGAAAGGAAAACATACTCAGGAGAATACCTTGGAGAAGTGTGAGCTTGGATGTTGTTTTAAGATCTGACCTGTGTGTAAGTGAGAAAGGTCATAATTTTCTGGGAAGCCCTCGCAAATCCTAGATTTCCTAAGATGGAGATCCTATTGACTCACCTTCCTTGATCCCACCAAAGTAATTTTCTTCTTCCTTTTTCCCTCACTGCAACTCCTTCCAACCACTCTGTCCCACATGTTGGAATGATGGGCCTTGGAAGTTTCATGTGGCCATTTGAATTTGAGCTGTGTTACCAGTTCTCATGTAGAACTGTCTGATGTCACCTGAGAATGCAAGTCTCATGCATAGCCCAGAACCTTTAGGTCCGTTTGGATCCAAACGTTCAACTAAGCTCAGTGCTCAGACAGTGTCGCCTGTTCATTATAACCTGTGGCAAAGAGACAGAAAGAGATTTGATGGGGACAGTAGATTCCTGAAGACACAGAGAACTGGGAAAACCCAATCAGCTTGGATACTGCTTTGAGTGTGGCTGTCACTCCCATCTCAGAAAACCCCCAGAAGTTTTTATTAGATAGGCTAGAGCTGCCATGGAAAGTTCAGGTAGGTAAGGAGACAAAGAAGGCTGTGAGGGGCTGGGATTGATTCGGGCTCCTGGAGTATTTTAAAAATGTCCCTCTAGTATGGTCACCTGTGAGATAGTTCTGTGATATCCTAGACAATCAGGGCTTTGCACAAACGATGCAAGCAGAAAAGAGCAATCGCCTTAGCTCCTTCCTCAAGGATGGCAGATGAATGATTCCTCATCCCCTAAGATATAGTATCCTATATACTTATAACATATAACACTTATAATAGGGGTTCTTAACCATTTTTGCATCAGAGACCCCTTTGGCAATCTGGTGAAATCTGTGGACCCCCTCTCAGAATAATATTTTTAAACACATTAAAGACACAGGATTAAAAGAAACCAATTATATTAAAATACAATGATCAAAGTATTAAAAACAAACAAATTCGTGGACTCCAGATTAAAGAACCCTGGCCTATGGCATATCAGCCAAAGGTAGCATGAAGGATAATTTTGAAAGATGTGGAGTGGTGCTAGGGAAATGGCAGTATGATGCCACAGTGCTGTCATGGGGATAGGATATTTGGTTTCCAATCCTGGCTTTGTTGCTGTCTGCCTAAGTGACATATAAAAACTAACCACACTTCTCTGCATTAACCTTTCCTTACCTGTACAATAAGAGGCATTGGGATAAGTTTCCTTCTAGTTCTCAGAGTCTCTGTTTCTATGAAGTAAGTTATGCTTGTCTTTGGCTCCCTCCCCCCTGGGCGCCTCTTCTATATCCCATTTATTTAGGCAGTGCACTGTTGTGGAAAGTCAGGGAAGATCTGGCTTCCAATTCAGTCTCCCACACTTACAGCTGGGTGACCTCAGGCAAGTCAATTAATTGAAGCCCCTGGTGCCTTATCTATAGAGTGAAGATGATAATATCTAATGACAATAAATAGCAATTTACCTCACAAGGCTGTTGTGAATATTACATAAAATAATTTATGTAAAAAACATTTTATGAACCTTAGAAAACTATACAATGAGCTATCATTTTCACTCTTACATAGGTCATTTTAGAAAGGGTAACAAGTGAATCAAATCTCCATATAAATATTGTCATTACTAGGTTTTATCCCCATGTATTTCACTTTTTCCAAATCTTCGTTAGTTGCATGTAATAGAAATTTATTAGACATATGCTCTATGAAAAGGGAAATACAAAACTGAATAAGACATGGTCTGTGTTGCTAAGGAGTTTACAAACATAATAAAGGAAATGATGCACACAATAGCCAACAAACAAAACAAACCATGATCAGTGCCCAAGAAAGATATCCTAGGAGCCAAGTGCTTTCAAGGGAAAGAGAGGTATCCCTTTCAGCTGGGATTGATCAGGGATGACTTCATGGAGGAGGTGACATTCAAGCTAGTCCATGAGTGATTTCAGTAAGGGTAGGATTTCAGTAAGTGGGAACGGCAGAGAGATTATCAAGGATGGTGTAAGCAAAGATTGGAGGCTTTTAGAAAAGCACAGGGCGTATTGGAGAACACACATAATAGCAGCCCAGTTTGTTGTCTCCTTGAGTAAAAATCTGCGTTTTATCAAAGTTGATCAGGGCAGGGATTTATGTGAGAAAGGATGGCAAGAAGACCAAACTGTGGGAAAACTGGGATGATCAGCAGGCCTAGGACATTTATGGTGCTTTAAGGCTTGCAAAATGCCTTGTGAATATCTCATTTGATCCATCCAACAACCCTATTGTAGGTGCTCTTATTACCCCCATTTTACGAGGAGGAGGATAGAATTTAAGTGACTTGCCAGGATCACACAGCCAAAGATATGTCTGAGGCAAGATGTGAATCCAGGTTTCCCTGACTCCAGGTACTGCGCTCTATTTTAGCTGTCTAGGTGGCAGAGAACTCAGAGCAATGCTAGGTGGATTATCCAGTGATTCTCCTCAGGTATTAATAAGTGGTAGTCCACTGGTGACCTGTGGGATTAAGCATAAGGGGTCAGGGCACCAACCCTGAGAGATGATTTAGGATTGAGTCTCAGATACTTCAGGAGGTAGTGACCCCTCTGTTTAACGGATGCAATAACCACCACATAGTTCAACCATCCTCCGTTAGTATTCCTACCATTTGGGTAGCCAGCTCGTTTGTTATATAGACACCTTGGAAGAGCCCTGAACTTGGTCAGAAGATCTGGGTTCAAGTCTCAGTGCTCCTAGTTACTAGTAATGTGACTAACGAGAGAGGTTCAAGTATATTAATATCTCTAAGCCTCAAGTTCTCATCTGTAAAAACATCTTCAATGTTGTGAGCGCCAGATGAGGCAATGAGGACCCTCTCTGGTGCCTTCTTTTTTTTTGAATTCTGATTTTTTTCTCAGTAGCTTCCTTGCTGACTACTCCCAAGGTCACGACAGAGAGTTATGTACCCTCAACCTCAGGGGACATCACACAGTCTCCATCTCTCTCAGAAGAAAGGAGTGAGAGTAAAAAGAAAAGAAAGAGGAAGGTGTGGTCAGTGATTGAGTCAACAGACACAAAGGTTGTTCTGAAAAGGAGAAAAATTGCTGATTTCCGCCCAGAAGACTTAGAGGCTTTCTTCAGACTCCTGGGTAAGAGACACCAATATCAAGAACTCCTGTTTCATATTTGCCCAACTACATTCCAGATGTTCAGAGTCTGTCTGCTAACAATGAACATAATGCCCAAGAACCTAAACCCCAAGAAGGTCAAATTTAAATTAATTCAACCACATCTAGAGTTGAGATGGGCAGAGGGCTCCATTTCCTACCTAGAACTCTTGTCTGGGTGCAGACCAAGTCACTAGTCCTCAAAGGGAAAGGGGGACTTTCCAAAAGGTAGAATTAGGATCAGTGAGCTAATTCCACAGACAGACAGATTTCATTCAACTCTAAAACAAACTTTCTGACAATTAGATCTGTCACCAATTTAGTCCATTGTTCCTGCTTCTACAAGGAGAGAGGCACCTACAGCCCAGCTTCAAGGTGTCCTGGCATATGTACCTGTGCCCAGAGCTCTCCTCTGGGGTGGGAGTGTTCATGTTTTCCTCTCCCTGTTCTGATTCAGTCTTTCTTCTCCACAGAAGACCCAGTCATTAGGAAATTCTTGGACTCGGATAGCCATTTTAAAGTGGCTGATAAGGTATCTGCAGCTTCCCTGGACACTTCTTTATGGGATCTGTTTTCACTCTGTAATACTGGGGTAGGAAGGACCTCCTGTAGCATGTCTACCTGAGACTTTAGAGGACTCAGATTCAGAGGGTTGGGGAAATTGAGGTAAAGTGTTCTCAAGGCCAAGCTGGGCCCCATGCTTTGGCTGATTGTTCTATCACCTGTAGGCTGTGCTACAGCACTGGCATTCAAGGGCCTTGTGGAGGTATGGCCAGTAGTTTCCTCTGGACCTGTGGTCTCTACATGTGGTTTCCTTGTAGCTCAATGACATCCTTAAAGTCAAGGAAACTTTGCCTCTCTACTTCTTTCAAGACAGCCTCTGGGCAGAGGGGTTGCATAAATTTTCCAAGTATTTGGCCTTTGGGATAGTAGGCAGTAAGTTTCCCTCATGGGATCAAGTGAGATAATGTAAACCTTAAAGCATTATAGAAATGCTGGGTATTAATGATGTTGATCATGATGTGGGAAGAGGAAGTTCTTTCTTAGTTTTTGCTTAGCCCAACCCACACTTGAGCTCCTTTCCATTAAAATGATCATACTAGGACCAGTGCTAGCCATAGAGAAAATGATGGGCAGAGATGACTGCAACTTTTTTTTTTATAACATAGCCTATAAATGCTATGTAAATAGCATTTAAATAAAATATATAAGCTAATATATTTTATTTGTATAAATAAAAAGCTATATAATAATGTTTTATGATTTTCAAAGTGCTTTACAAATATCTCATTTTATTCTCAAAACAATCATAGGAAGTAGGTGCTATTATTATCTCCACTTTACAAATGAGGCAGGTGGAGATTAAATGACTTACCCACACATCTAGGCCAGATTTCAACTTAGGTCCTCCTCATTTCAGATCCTTCCATTGTGTTGCCTAGCTCCCTCATGCCCTCCACCTATCTAAATAAACACTGGAAATCACAGGCTCTCCCAGTCAGATGGATTATTGCTTTATGTGTGATGGGGGCCTATGCTGCCCCTTCCATTCCAACAATTCCCTGCATTGAAGTAGTTTGCTCTTTATGGTAAGCTCCCCTTCTATGTCCACCCTATACTCTCGCTACATTCTCCCCTTCCCCATTACTCTTGTCTAGTTCTTACTCTTTTTTCCATGTCAAGGCACCCAGAATTTGTTGCTTTTATACTCTTCAGCGTTTTAGCATTTGAGCTGAGCTTTAAAAGTTGGGTACAATTTCAAGTATCAAAGATAAAAGGAAAGGGCATTCTGGGTCTAAGAAACACCTTTGCCAAAAGCACAGAGATAGGAAAATTTGGGATGTGCTTAGGGAATAGTTAGTAGTCCAGCTTGGCTGTGTTTTAAAGTTATGTGAGAGAGAGTAATAGGAGGTAAAACTGGAAAATGTGGTAACAGCCAGTCTGTGGAGGCCCTTTCAAGGACCCTCTGGAGATAATGGCCCTGCCTTTCTTTGACCAGTTAAGGACTCCAGACATTGGTAGATTATGCTGGGGCCCTTTTTAGATATGGGGAGCTTGTCAAACCACATAGACAACTGCTTAACCTACTGCCAACATTAATACTAGTTTGTCTTGAGAAAAATCATGCTCTCTGGACCTTAGTTTACTGATCTATAGAATGAGGGGCTACATTTGCACTGGAGGGCCTCAAAAGTCTCTTTCAGCTCTCTGAGTCTACAATTTCCTGAGTTTGCCTCATTGACTATGTCCTTTTCTTTTATCAGTACCTGCTCTCCATAGTTGTAGAATATTTCGGCCGGGTGAGACTTCCTGCTCACACCTATAACCGGATCCATTTTTTTGTGGCACTGTGAGTATTTCTCAAGAGTCAGAACTCTTATCCCCTCCACCTATTTAAATAAATGTTGAAAGTCACAGGCTCTCCCAGTCAGATGGATCACTACTTTAGGTGTGATGAGAACCCATGCCTTCTCTTCCATTCCAACAATTCCCTGAGCTAACCTAGGCAGCAGAGACTGCTGATTTATCTGCATTGTGGATATATAGAAGGGGAAGGGAAGAAATCAAGTATTGAGTCTGGTCTTGAAGTCCTAGTTTAGAGCATACAGAATTGGAGGAAGTAAAATTAGGATTCAAGAGTCTTTGTGAGGGCCACCAGAAATCTTGAATGGTCTATTAATGATTCACCTTCCCTACTTTGGAGAACCCTCCTCCTTAAGTATGAATGTTCATTATATTACTGCAATTTGACCATACCTGATGACTCACCAGATTGTAGACCAAGATTGTAGAATCTTGCCCTTTTTGTGTGTGTCATGGTTCCCTTTGGCAATGAAGCGAAGACTTGGATCTCATCTTCAAACAATGTTTTCAATGCATAAAATAAAATACATGAGTTTAAGAAGGAAACCAATTATATTGAAATACAACCATCAAAAAATATTATGAATTCCAAGTTCATGGACTCACTGAAATCTCTGTGGACCCCAGATTAAGAATCTCTGTTCCAGACCCTATCTCTTGTTTCTTCTTATATAGACTTTCTAGGGCTTGTTGATTTAAAATCGATTCTGATGAGATTTGTTTGGGGTAAAGCTGTTTTTAGTTCCTAATCTGTGTATTATCTGGATTATTTTGGGTGCTTTTTCCTTAGTTCTCTACTGCCACATTTTACTGGTTCTGAGTGGTCTGTCATTACTAGTTTCTCCTTCCTTTACGGCAGATTCATCGCCAATCAAATTGAGGAGGATGACATGAAATCTAAATTCAATATGATGCCTGCCCTCTTTGGAAAGAGACTGTGGCATAATCTCTACTATGATTTCCGGCGGGTACAGAGAAAATTCATTGTGGCAATGAATTGGAGAGTTCTTGTCACTCGCCAGATCTGTGATGAAGTGAGTGCCTGGTGGTGGGTGGTTTCACTGGGAGGCTGTGACATTGACATGGGGTATGATCAGAACTCAAAAGAAGAAAAACTGTTCATGTTCATCCTCATCTCCTAAGAGTTTTCATTAAAAGAAAACAGGAAAACCTAAAATAAGCAAGACACAGAAATGTCACTGCCCATGAAGGGAGAATAGAAGAAGATGAAAAACAAGAGGAGGTTGTGAACTAGAAGGGACCTCAGGGTTCAAGTCCAACTCCTTTATTTTACAGATAAGGAAATAAGTCTAGAGAGGTAGGGTGACTTCCCCAAGATCACATATGTTGTGAGTGACAGGCACAGGATTTGAACACATATCCTCTAATTACAAATCTAGTGGTCTTTCCCTTATGCCATGTACATTTTGTGGCACTTACAACTCTGAAGTTAGGACTTTACTCACCTTGATATGTGAGTATATGTGTTTACACACAATAGCTCAGTAACTGGTCTTTCAGACACAGTCTCTTGAACTCCTGGTCATTCTCCACTCAGCTATCAAAGCAATCTTCCTAAAGTACTGGTCTGACCATGACACTCCACCTTCCCCTCCCCAATGAACTCCAGTGGATCTCTATCATTTCTAGGATCAAATATGAACTCCTCTGGCATTCAAAGCCCTTTAGAATCTAGGCCCCTCCTTCATTTCTAGTCTTCCTACACATCATCACTAAATGTACTCCTCCACTCAGTGACACTGACCTCTTTGCTGTTCATCATACAAGGCTCACCATCTCTCAGCTCCAGGTGTTTTCTGTGGCTTTCTCCCATATCTAGAATTCCCTTCCTCCTCATCTCTGCCTATTAGTTTCTCCAGCTTCCTTAAAGTCCCAACTAAAACTCTTATCTTCTATAGGAAGTTATTCCTGCTCCCTCTTAATTCCACCACCTTTCCCCTGTTATTTTCAATTTATCCTGTACATAGCATATTTACATAGCTATTTCTACATTCTTCTCCTATTAGACTGGGCACCTCAAGAGCAGGGACTGTCTTTTACCTTCCTTTGACTCCTCAGTGTTCAGAACAGTACCTGGCACTTAGGGGGTACTTCTTGTTTATTGACTGACAAACACCTTGAGGGTATGTAGGTTTCACTATTTCACTTTTTTAAAGACAAGAAGATTGAAGTTTAGAGAGGACAGGTGGTTTGCCCAAAGTGGTGCAAGCAATACCTCAACTGAGACCTTCTGACTCAAAAGCTAGGTTGCTATTCACTGTCTCATGATAGGCTTCTTTTGTGTAGTCGGTGGTTTTAATATGGGAGGCTGTGTCTTGTCCTTTCACCAAATTCTTTTTTTCTGATGTCTCATCCCTCAATTAAGCTGCCTGCTAAGGCACATGAAGATAGAGGGGTTGAGATCTGCCTTAGTGGAGGGATTACACACAATGGTGAAAATATGAATATTAAAGTGGGGAAATGGTATGATGGAAAAAGTCAGAGGATCTGGACTCTACTATTCACTATTTCCTGACTCTATTTAAAATTTTTGCAACCTTGGGAAATTGCTTAACCTCTCAGGATTTACTCATATGGAAATACAGGTTACCATGATTCCTTAAAATCCCTTCTAACTTCAAATCCTAAGAAGCTCCTATGTCTGGGATGCTTCTTCACAGTCTACCAGGTGCAGAATCAAGGTTAGAATTGGGGAGATAGCATTGGTGCAGAATATGGAGTCAGGAGAAACCTTGATCTGACTCTCATCTCTAATACTAGGTATGTGACCATTGGAAAGTCACTTCTATTCTGTCTCTTTTTGCTTATCTGTAAAATGAGAATAAGCATATCTGTCATCATTATTTCTCAGGGTTGTGAGGATTCAATGCAATAATGCATGCAAAAACACTTTGTAAACCCTAGAGTGCTGCATAATATTATTATTTATGCACAGGAGGTGCATAAATTTTTTTATTTCCATTTGACCAGGAAAGTGAAGGAGAGATTTAAAGGGGAGATTTCAGGAGTTTTTGTGAAGGAAGAAAGAGGTAGAGACTGGTAATGGGATAAAATGATAATAAACATTTATACGGCACTTTAAGGTTTTTGTTCTGCCAATAGTCTTTAAAAAAAAAAAGGTATCCATTTCACAGGCATAGAGAGGTAGCTTAATCCATTTGTAAGAAGTTGTGCAGCTAAAAAGTGTTATTGCCAGGATTGAACTTAGGTCGTTTGACTCTAAGACTAGTGCTCTCTTCCATCATACCTGGGGAAGTACAGGAAGACTTGAGTGCAGATAGGAGTGAAAGTAGGAAAAGTAGATAAAAGGTAGGTATTGGGGAGGTACAAAGTGTGAAAAAAGGCTGGAGCCAATTGATATAAAAACCTCAAAAAGTAGGATAAAGAAAGTGTCTTGATTTACTCTCAAGGAATAAGGTGATGAGGAACAGATGTGAACAAAAAATATGAGGGAAAGGATCACAGATTTAAAGCTGGGACTTGAGATGCTCTTAAGTTCATCCCCATCCCCTCCTCATTTTACAGATGAAGAAATAAGGATAGGATCACATAGTTAGTGGATGTCTGAAGTGGGATTTGAACTCAAATCTTCCTAACTCTGTGCTAATGCAGCAGTGGCATTGTTATTCACTATACTACATTGCTAAGATCAACAGGAAGTAATGCCTGAGAGAGGAAAGGCAGTTAAGGCAGGCATAGAATACAGTGTTACTAAACTCTAATCGAAGGATTTTTGTGTATGGTCAGTGACAAACATTTGATTTAACTAACGTTGGAAAGGACATGACACAGGATTGAAGGGGAAATGTCACAAAAACTTCTTACCTTTTTATCTAATTTGCTTTTAGATCCAAGCCCAGGTCCCTACACACTGGGTCTGGGACAGGGACCGAGACCTCCTCACTTAAACTTCAGCACCAGGAGGGTGGGATGGAGGGAATAGAATGGATGGCCCACATTCCAACAACCAAGGGTAAGTATCTAGTCTTGACAGCCCCACTCCCTTGCTCACTCACCAAGGACAGAGTAACTTTATAATAATTGGTTGCCTGCTTCCTACAGGAATTCAGTTTTAAGATACCGCTGTATTTATTTGGAAACAGAGATTCTGAGGTATATTATTTCTAGGCGTACCTATTAGAAAAGTGACCTGACCAAGTGATGATGGCATGTCCCAGGAAATGTGTCCATCTGGGATCCAAGTGGGTACCACTTGTCTGATATTCACAAATAATTTGTTTATATGCTGTCTGAGCCAGATGAGAACACACTGAAGCTCAACTGTACTAACACACCAAAGACAACTTAGGTGTGATTTCTCAGTGAGCTAATGCTCTAAGCTGTATATTGAAATGGATACCAAGCTGAATAAGGTATGAGTCATCCCACTTTTGGAAGGAATTAGAATATGATTTTTTTCAGAATCATGAGAGTGATTCAAAATTGCAAGGGAAATTGTGTGGCTAAGCTATCCAGGTGGGACAACCTAAATGAGAAACCTGGAATTTAGCTTAGTTTAAGGGCTAAGTCTCTGTTAAAAGAATCATAATCACTCAAGAGGAACATTTTCTAGTCCAATCTGTAAGTACTTAAAAGTGAGAGGTTATAAAAAAAAATAGGTAGATCATAGGTCAGTACTAAACACTTCAGAATAAGACACTGGCTTTGGTTCATCAGCAGAAGTCTGCTGGAATTGACTTTCCTATAAGGGAGATTGCAGCCTCATATTGACTTTGGGATAAAATGCAAAGATCTCGGCTTAGCTTTTAAAGCCCTCCATGATTAAAGTCCAATCTATTTTTCCAGATACTTCATTTTATTCTCCTTCACAAACCTTTATACTTCAGACAAATTGAGTTACTCCCAGAACTTGACATTATATTTTCAGTTTCTGTGCCTTTAGAGAACAGGTTATTCTCTAAATATAGAATGCACTCTGCCTTCACTTCTCAGAATCATCTTTCTTCAATATTCAGCTAGGTCATCATCTCAGCAAAGCCTTCCAGTTCCCCAGGTTGTTAGCATAGGGAGAGATATGAGTTTGGTGAAGCTATAGGAAGGCAGATCAGAGGTATCAGGCATAGTAGTATACATACCTTTAATCCCTGCTGGTGGGGAAGGTAAGACTGGTGAATTGCTTGATCTTGGGGATTCTGAACTGCAATGGGGGCTAAAGACATTGTGTTGGTGTCAAGTTTGGCACATATGGTGACTGCTTGAGAGTCACCAGCCACCAGGTTGCCTGAGGAGGGGTAAACCAGCTCAGATTTGAAACAGAACAAGTCAAAGCTTCCATGCAGTTTAGCAGTGGGGTCTAGCCTGTTGAGTGGCTGCTATACATCATCCAGTCTAGGTGAGATAGACATCTAGTTTCAAGGGAAAATAAAAGGAAAGTAGAACAAAGATCACCAGTTCTACCTTACCCACTCCAATCTTGACAAGTGAAGCTCCAAGGTAATCTGTTATAGACCTAAACTTGTTGTCATGGGTATGAAAGAGTTGAATCTATTCAACCTTACACAAATACTGGATTGGCCTGAGGGAATGACTTTTGGTGGAAGCAAAGGGAAGAACTCTCTCCTTATTGGCTGAAATAGCCTTAAAGCAGAAATTAGGCTTAGACTAACACCTTAAACCATTTCCCACAACACATTCTAGATATGTGTCCTTAATATTAAAGGTCATAATGATACTACTATTAAATAATAGAAGAGAAGCAGGTCATATACCTCTCACAGCTACAGATAGGATGTATTATTCTTGATAAAACAGGAGACAGAGGCAATTATAATAGCGTGGATAACACTGATTACATGAAACTGAAAAGTTTCTGCACAAACAAAATAAGTGGACCTTAAATAAAATAGGAAGTAGTAAAATGGGAAAAAATTCTTTGCATTGGTAAGAGTTTGGTAATCAAGATATAGATAACATATCTAAATGTATATGTATGTATGTAAAGATATGCCAGGCCTAGAGGCCTGTGGGCTACCCGAGTCTTCCCTTACCTCTATCAGAGGTCTTCGGTTGGCCAAACCGGATGCTCGTATGAGAGAAAGGACGTCCCAGAGTCGAACAAGGGTTGAGCTTTATTTCAGGGTCTAGTTACAAGTGCAGGGGAATTCTTCCTTAGGAGGGAAAGAGAAAGATCTCCCAAGGAGGCAAAGATCTTACAATAAGAGATTGGAAGTAGAAGTATAAGTGGGGAGAGAGGGGGAGGGGAGAGAGGAGAGAGGAAAAGCGGAGCCTTGTGTCCTGTCCGCTCCGCGCCCCTCCGCCCAAGAGAGCTTTCGGGCTTTCCTGATCCTACTTAAGTTCTCCAGTCGCATAGTTTGCATCTGAATACCATGCCTGTTAGGTGTGCCCAGATCCGGGACAATCTCGAGGGCGGGGAGAGCTCTCTCCCATCACGTCTCTCACGGGAAGAGGTGGAAATACACGAGATAGCTTGGTTCACCTCGATTCCCAGTCGTTTCCTGGGGGGTCTCGTGAGAACTCTAAGATTTAGAAGTTCCCACCTTTACCCACCCGAGACTGTCCACATGGAATTGAGCTTCCAACCCCAGCAAAGATATATACACATATATCCTTTAACTGTACATATATACCTATATAAATATATAATTAATATATCTGTCAATTATTTTACATACGTATACATACACACATAAAAGCCATTCCCAACAGACCAACAATCAAAGGATATAGAAAAAGACCTCAAAAGAATTGCAAACTATTAATCACATGAAAAAATGCTCTACATCACTAATAATAAGAGAATACAAATCGAAACAATGCTGAGATTTCACCTTAAACCTTGTAAACTGGCAAAGATGACAAAAGACAGGAATAGTCAGTGTTGGAGAGAGTATGAGAACATAGGTATTTGATAGAGTTGTGGATCAGTACAAGCATTTTGGAGACCAATGTGAAATTATACAAAAGAGGTGACTTAATACATCTACAGCCTTAGACTCAGAAATTTCATTACCTGTCTTGTATCCCATGGAGGCCATTGATTAAAAAAAAAGTTGCTATATGTACCTAAATATTTATAGCAGCATTTTTTGTGATAGCAAAGAACTGGAAACAAAGTAAATGCCCATCACTCAGGGAACGTCTAAATAAATTATGGCACATGAATATAATGGAATATTAACATGCTGTAAGAAATGACAAATACAAAGAAACATGGAAAGGTCTATAGAATATAGAAAACAATATACATAGTGACCACAGTGTAAATGAAAGGAATCACACCCAAATCAAAACTGAATGCTGAAAAATTATAAAGAATAAATATACCTTGAAAGAAGAGATATGAGAAAAATACTCCCACTCTACCTTTTTATAGTGGTCAGAGGTTCACAAGTGCTGCACATTGCACTTATTTTTCAGATTTTTGTTGACATATTGACCAATTATGCTGATTCTTTCCTTTTTTTTTTTAAATCTTAAAAATACTCTTTGTTAAGTGGGATGGGTTTCTGGGAAAGAGTTACATGAGAGATACTGGTATAGTGATGTTAAAAAAAAATGTACATCATCAGTAGAAATTTATTTTTTAAAAAAAAGAAATAGCTTTGAGGCTATGAACAATTTCCCTAAAGGGCTCTCATCACTGCCCTGCAGTGAAGAGGTCACATAGCAGCTCTTAGTCATTGTGAGTTTGGCAGTAACAGGTCAGTGGATAACCAGCAAATGACATCACAAGCCTTTTGGAGAACATCCAGCAGTTTCAGAGAGGTGTTTCAGTAAGGGGCTGGCACTGGGACCATGAGTTGTCTGGGCTATCTTTTATCTCTTGCCCAATTCTCACTGTATGGGAGAGCATGTCCATGCGTGTATAGGATATGTGTGTATCCCTTGCTATTTATTTTGCTACTATGTTAAATGATTTTGCTTTGAGTTAGTATTTTAAAGTTTAGCTAGATAAGAGAAACTGCAAATGGGGGTTTGTGAGCTTGGATATTGACCCAAAGCATGGTTTGAACCTGGGTTTAGTTTTCTGGGGACCATGTTTGTGGAGGAAGACTGTAAGTGTTTTCTCTTCCTCAAAACCTTATATTTACTTATCTGCGTACATGTTGTTTCTCTAACACAATGTAACTTTCTCCAAGGGTAAAGCCTATGTTTTTGTCTTTGTAGCCTGGGTGCCCTACACACTTCAGCAGTGAAAATCAATGTTTATTGAATGAATTGAATTGTTTTACCAATTTGTCACAAAAAGTCAGTGACAGATATTCCTATATGTGCAGATATACTTATATGTATGTATATATATATATGTACCTATACCTATATATACCTATATGGTAGAGAATTCAATTAAATATTAAATAAATTAAACTCAATTTTAAATAAAATAAATTCAATTAAATATTAAATAAATAATTAAATATTAAATAAACACTGTGCTAGGCACTCAGTAAGATACAAGATTTAGACAAGGTATAGTATCTTACCTTAGGGAATTCAAGTCTACTGGGGGAAATGAAATACACATAACATATATGGAAAGGCAACTTTCTAAGATTCTAAGTTGCAAAAGAGTTGTTGATTTGCATTATTAGAGGGAGTTTCCTCACTAGGAATTGTCTTCAAAGAAATCACAGATCCATCTGGTTTTAAATACCTAAGGACAGTAGAGAAACACAAATTACTATATGAGGTCTGAGGGGTGAAGTTACCAAGAACTCTTCTCCAGTATAGAGTCCTTAAGGTTTTCTGACTTTGATTAACACAGATTTTTATTTTTCTTTCTGAAATGAGAAACAACTAAGAGTGGAGCCTGGCAGGAAAAACCTATTCCAAAAGAGGCATGGAGGATTTGGGGCCTGAGCATGAGAAAAAACAAAACAAAAAAAACATGGTATTACAGCAGAAAAGAGAGAGGAAACTACTAAGTGGTGAGCACTATGAGACCTGAAAGCAGGACTAGGGGGAGGGAAGAAAACCAATTTCATAGTTTTCCAAAGGTCTGTCCTGATTTTAATTAAGGATGGGGAAATAGAAGAATATGGAAGCCCTAGTTGTAAGTGTTTTCATTCTACTCTCAATTTTCCTTGTATTTATCTGTGTACGTGTGTTTTCCAATAGAAGGTAAGCTCTCTGCAGGCACTGCATTACACATAGTAGGTGTTTCATAAATACTGTTAAATTAACCTTAACTCACTGATATATCTATATATCAGATGGTTTCTAAGGGGGAAAAAGCAAACAATTGTTGGCAACTTTGGCACAGAGGGTCAGACTTCCCTGTGGCTATGAGATCTGGGCTAATGCCACAACAGACATCCGAGCCAGGGAATTTTGTTGCTGAGTAGTTTGTTGTGTTTAACTCTCCTTTTGGAGAGAAACTTCATTTGGGATTTTCTTGGCAAAGACACTGGAGTAGTTTGCCATTTCTTTCTCAGCTCATTTTACAGATGAGGAAACTAAGGCAAATAGAGTCAAGTGATTTGCCCAGGGTCACATGGCTAGTAATTATCTGAAGCCAGATCTGAACTCAGGTCCTCCTGACCCCGGCAAAGGACTCTATCCACTGTGCTGCCTAGCTGCTCAAATGAAGGATACTCTGTGAAACCAGATGGCAGTAGTGGCTGTGTCCCTGACTTAGCTCAAAGCCTGACCATATTCTTGAAAGAGAAGCAGCTAGGTCAGACAGGCACATGAGTCCGTAGAATCATTGCTGACATACCTGATATTACTTGTGGTCTGAATCAAATTATAGGCTATTCAATCAGTGAAGGAACAAGATTCAGTTTATTGGTTGTAGGTTGTTAACCACAGAATATTACAGAACCTCAGAGGGCTTCTGGTACAGCTTCCATCCTAAAGAAGGAATCTAGGAAGGTGAGACCAGATAAGCTTTAGTACAGTAGGTTCACCTTCTTGTATCATGATGTGATGTACCAGAAATAGCGCTAATCTGTGATCAGGAGACTTGAGTTTTAGAGCCAGCTCCATCATACTGTTATTCGAGCTTGAGCAAGTTACCTTCTCTTTGGCTCAATTTCTTAACCTGGAAAATGGAAAAAAATCCTACCCACCCTATCATATAGTACTATTACTTAATTATTATTCAAATAAGTATACCATTATATGTGAAAATATTCTGAAAAAGAATGAAAGTGATACAAATTATTGTAAAATGTTTTATTAAGTCTTCCTGTTTTAAAATAATTCGTTCATATCTGTACGATATTAATACTTGTTTTCAAAGTCCTCCACTTGAGGAACTGTCATTCAGGCATCAGAGTTGCATTCACACTGTTCTAACTTTGAATCAATTCTCATCTCTCTGAAGGAATATGATGCAGGATGCAGACACACACCTGTCACAAACACAGCTTAATAATTCACAAACATATTAATAAAATATTCATTGAATTTGTTTTAACTGTATTCAAAAATAATGAACTTGACATAATTTTTTGGAGATTTTTAATGGAGAAATAAGCTCCTGCTTGTTCCAATGAATAAACTATTGGGTACAAGTGGCAACTACAGTGATCTGGGAATTGTTGTTCACTTAAGAAGTTTACACAACAATCACTAAAATCTTATTGCTCATGAAGCCCATAAAATTCAAATTTGGACATTTAGTTTTAGAAAAAAAATTAATTCTTTGGCAAAAGAAAAAAGAATATACAAATCCTACATTCTTCTGAGTCATAAGAAATTTGGATCCTTTAAAGCAAAAATTTGATTAAGGGTCCCCGTGTCCCTTAAGAGAAAAATAAAGAGATCACTGTACCCTCAAAATGTAAGGGAGTTAGTTACTTAGGTAATTCTCTCTATATCTATAGAGAGAAAAACAAAAGATTTATCCTTCCCTCAGGGCAGAAGAGCACTTTTTGGCGAGGTGAATATCAACTTCTCTGAACCTTAGGAAATTCTGACACTACAAACTAGAGACAGACTATGATTTGTATTTGTAGAAGGAGCTGCCACACTAATGAAGTTACAAGTCCTTGAGAGACTGCCATGCATTTTTTCTACAAGTTTAGAGGGCTAGCTAAAGTGTATACTGCATATTTTTTGGCACTTTGAGGATACCCTGTAAATATTTCACATTGAATCAGAAAGTGTGCCCCAATACCATAGTTATTTCCTGGAGCCTCTGGTCTTCGAGAAGTATTCTCTATCAAAGCTAAAAGTAAACAGGAAAACATTCCAAATGAACAGCTGATTCTTGAGAACTGCCACTTGTTCCGGGTCTCAACTAGAAAGCATCATCTTCTGATTCATTGTCATCGCTCGGTTTAGTCAGAAGTTCCAGTTCTTCTCCATCCTAAAGGAAATATGTGGAAATGAATAATACCTTAAAATAATGAACTATAATTATAATTTTCAAAGGCTCCTGAAGGGGTGAAATGATAAGCTTTGTTTTGCTAAGCTCCTTCTGTCAGATCAAAAAGGCATATTTATAGCTTGCAGAACCAGCTACCAAAGATCTCACAAAACTCATTTTATAATAGAGATATACTGCAAACTTAAAACCACCCTGATACTTGGCCAGTTTAAAAAAAATGTAGATAGCACACTCTGGTGGTCATTACCAGTAATGGCTATAGACAAAAAAACAACAACCACAAAAAACCCCCTCAAAATTCTTCCCTCCTGCTCATCCTCCCTCTCCTCCCTTGAAGAGTTATCCTTTTCAAAGGTCCTTGAAAACCGTTGGCTATATCTTTTAGATAACAAGGACAATAAACACTTGTTATTTTTCAACCAAAAGGTAGAGCAAAAGATTGGTATCTTTCACTTGGGCAGAAAATTGAGTCTGAAATAGTCACTTCCAAACTTTTTCTGCCAAGCAATAGCTCTGTCACCAAGAATACAGTTCACAGCACTGAAGGAAAACCCCTCTGTTCAGGGAGCTTATGGAGCTATGGGAACATTTTCCAAAGGAAGAGTAAAATGTTAATTATTTAAAATATTTAAAAGTATGTATGTATATATGAGAAAATAGTTCATACATGGCTAAATAAAGGGTAGGAGATGTGTTATTCATCCAATAAACATTTATTACATAACTACTGTGTTTAATGCACTGTGTGGAGTGCTAGGTCTGATACAAGAATAAAGAGCTGTTGCCCTCAAAAGGGCTTATGCATCTTTGTTTAAATAACCAACAAGTCTCACTCTCATTCACCCCAGTAAGATGATCAGGACTCTTATCTACCACAATCAACTGATATTCAAATTAAATGTCCATTTTGTCTATAAAAGCTTTTCCCTACTAAAAATAATCTTGTCATATGATGTATGACAGAACTGTAATGCCATGTTACAGACATGTGGAATTTAGTCTTAGACATTTACTAACTGTGTAACCCAGGGCAAGTCATTTAACCTCTGTTTGCCTCAGTTTCCTCACCTGTAAAATTATGATAAAAGCACCTATCTTGCAAGGCTGTTGTGAAGACCAAATAAGATAATAGCTGCAAAGCCCTTAGCACAGTGTCTCGTACACAGTAAGCACTATATTCATTATTATTATGCATGAATGAAGGGAAAATTAAGGAGATCAATTAGGTTTATTTATGTATTATTATTTACCTTTCCATGTTTAAATGTCATTTCCTCAAATAGATCATAAGACTAGGATTTTGGGTTATATTTTTTGCTTCCTATATAAAACCTTGCTTCTTGTCCAGATATGTGAAAAATATTTGCTTGCCTAAAATATATTTTCAGAGATTCAAGAAATTAACTCATCTTTTTATTTTTAATAAGCACCCCTAAAATTCTAGTGGTGGGGACAGAAAGTAACATTTTAGGACTTACCCCACTTGACCGTTCCCAGAGATTGCCACTTAGATCTTTGGTCCTCTCTTGCATAGGAGTATATACCAGGCTTCTAGATTTACTAGAGTTATAAATAAATATAGAAAGAAGGACTGTTGGAGCTTCCAAAAAGAATTCCAAAGATGGTTTAAAGTCAAAGACCAGAACAGATACTGCAGTGATTATCACTGTTGTGATTTGAGCCATCAGAACATGAAACATATTATCCAGGAATTTCAAAATAAAGGCTACTGAGAGACCCTGGAGAGCAGTGACAAAAATAAGTGCTACTGAAAATGCATTGTGGCCATAAAAAATCCCACAATTCTCCATTTGGCCACGGTTAGTAGTCTGAAGGCTTAGGGTCAGTCCATTGAAAAACACTCCAAAGGCATAGAGTTTGCTATTTTGTATAAAGATATTTTCAGTAAGTTGGTCCCCTTCCTTGAATATCTTTTCATTATAGATGTTGGCCATCGAGGAAATAAAACACTGAGCTATCACAAGCGCATGACCCAGGCCCAGGCGGATACGACTGAAAGTCCTGGCAGTGGTATTCCACTTGACTTCAGGAAGAGTCCATTGCTTTGCTGTGCAATTGTCTTTTCCATGGCACCCACTGAGTGGCCTTGTGAGGAGGAAGCAAGAGTTGGATGAGCTGAAAAAGGCATCATGATGAAATCTATGTCTTGTCAAGTGTGTATTTTCATTCCCCATAGTCAAGGCCACAATTGACAAAAAGAGAATCAGCAGAGAAGCCCATTGTATCCAGGTGAGATATCGCCTATACACAAAGGAAAAACATAAGACCATACTGACTTGGTGTATTTAACCCAATATCTTTTATACTTATCATTAAAACCATCTCATTAGTATTTGTATTACTAAATCCTGCACTGCTCTCAAATAATCCCCTGATGCCCAAGTTCAAAGGAAATTGATATTTCTGGGTCTTAAACTTAGGCTTTTAATCAATATTTACAAGACATTCTTCCCTTCAGGTCACTGGGTTACCTCACACTGAAACTCATCTCAGAACCCTTTCTTCTAACTTCTATGTCTAATTATCCTATTTTACAAGTTCAGACTGACTTTCTTCCCTACTGTTTGGTTGGCTGTGTTCTCGACATATAGTGATAGGGTTCTTGAAAGCTGTACTCACAGATCACTGCATCACAATCTTGGGAAAGCATCAGATTCATAACAAATTAGTAAGAAAATAAACATCTTTAAGTATCAAAAGCTGTTGAAAAAGAAATATTACAGCATGGATAGATTTGCACAACTAAATGTCAAATTTAATTCCTTAACATAAATATCTAAACACTTGAGGATTGGGAAGGAAATAGCTGCTGCATGTTAGAGAGAACACTAGTGACCAAAAAATCACCAGGCAAAAGTCAGGGCATATAGTTTTCAAGTGGTCTGATCCAAAATGAAAATGAAGTTTTGAGTATTCTGCTTATTCTGTGTTTAATTACTGGACACTGAAAAAAATGCTATCATAAAATGGTTTTAACTTGACAAATTGTGATGTTAAAAAAGTTTATTGCTTTAAATGGGATTTTCATTATGACTTGGGACCCCATTCTCTTCCCCCACACACCAAAGTAATATATATTCAATTTTACAATGGAAATTGATAGGAAAATACTATTGTCCATAGATATTTGCTTGACAGACAGAGCTATTTTCTAGAACAGGGTTTCTTAAACTTTTCCCATTCAGCACTTTGGGGTTGTGACCCACAGTTTAAGAAGTTTTGTATACCTATTCACAAAACTGAATGTAATTTGCAAATATTTCAAAATATATTTCTGAAAAGCTCCATAAACTACCTGGTAGTTAAGAATTTCAGTTTCATAATTCATAAATAAATGCATATAAAGTCTTTGAAAGTGTTAAAAAAGTACTATACTTTTACTAATTTAGATGAGAAGAATTTTAATGAAGATTCTCCCCATCCCCCTAAATATGACCCCCATCACTCCCCACCTCCCATCCCCGCTTAAGGAGAATAAAAGAAAATTTCCTCTGAGCAAAGGAAAAATCCTCAAGGAGTTCCTCAGATTTGGAGAGGTGCTGAAGGTACCATATTATTTATCATTTTTTGATCAGATTAAGCCTGACAATTGTATATCACAACTGATTAGTCATAGTCAGGTACAGATGTGACCTGCAGTTTGAGGAATCAAACAAAAAAAAAAGAGTGCCATGTTAAAACCATAAAGGAAAAGCAATGAATATAATGTCATTTGATTAGAATTAAGGAGGATTAAAGACCTGGAGAACCATAAGCTTCAAATGGAGGCAGTGTGGTATGTTAGAAAAAAAGACTAAACTTCGGACCCAAAAGATCTCACCTAGAGTCTCATCACTTCAATTTGCTAGTTGTCTGAGCTTGGGCAAGTCATGCAACTCTAATCTATGAACGAGGGGAAATGATACCTCCTCTACCTTCCTCATAAGTTTGCTAAGATCCTCAAAAGAGACAATGACTATACAGCATTTGACAAAGTTAAAAGCAATAGATAAAAGTAAGCTAATCATTATTTTAATTTATGATACTTCAGTGACTGAATTCTGAAATAATGCCTAATTAACAAAGTTTATAAGACCTATTGGCCTTAATTTTAAAATATTATTATTAAAATATGGTGCAGAGATTAGTTTCTCCATTAAAGACTGAAAATTTGATTCAATTCCTTTTGTAGTTTGTTAACTTTCTAACTAGCTTAGAATGAGATAATTTGTTCCACAGAAATCTGAAAGATAGCTTTATCATACTATGAAAAATGTAAGTCTATTATTATTACTCTACAGTCTATTTGCAACATACCAAATTCCTTGTCTGAAGAGCTATTTTTAAAATAAGAAAAGCTACAATTAAAAAAATACTTTAATATATGACATAAGGCACTTTGTAGCCCTATCTCCCAAACTAAAAACATATTAGGAAACTCATGACTTCCCACACTTACACATGAGGCTTTGGGAGGATGAATGAATGAAAATCCAGTTTATAAGTGCTTCTGTTGTTAAGCCTGGTGCCAGTGAAGCATGGGGATACAAACAGAGAAATCAAGATAGTCTCTGATCTTAAGGAACTCATACTTGAATTGGGGGAATGGGAGCATGGGGAAGAAAGATGAATGGAAAGGCTCAGAAGCCTTAAGGATACTAGGATTCTTATGAACTATTTGCAGAAAGCCAGAGCCTCAAAAATAAATACTAACAATACCTTGTGCAATCATCTTTCTTTAGAAGAGCTCCAACTACTTAATATATTTTTTCAAAGGGATTTGGTCAAATTTTCACTAGAGCTGTGACTTGAGTTTGCCTGCTTTCCAGATAGGTTAAATAACTTGTCCAATACAGCAAACACAACTAGGAAAAAAATCCAAATTGTACTCTGAGATTCTGGTATTCAGGGTATATCATCTGAAACACGGTGAGGCAATTTTACAGTATGATATATGCTTTCACAGTAAGTTACTTACTTGAGCACTATCCTGAATAGAAGAGCTGTTGTTATAATGCTAAAATTTGAGAAGAGCACAGCCATGGCCTAGAAAGAAACAGAAGATAGGGTTACAAGGAAACAAAGTAATGACCTCAGAAATCTCTCAACTTGGTGTTCACTTGACAAAAAGGCTTTCTGGTCAAAATATAGAGGTTATTAGGGCAGCTCTTTCACTAGAGGATTAAGTTCCGTTGTTATTGCTGGGTAAATTTATGCAGATATAATCAAATATTAGACAAACCTTGAAAATCCACGATCCCCTGTAAGGGCTTGCTCATGTAAACAATCTGCATGTGCAAATCCAGAGATAGACATAAATTCTAAAGGCTTGGTTTTGGAAGCTAAGTGAGCAGTATAGAGAACAATTTTCATCAAATTTCATATTCACAATGCATATCTCAAGTTCTCAAAGTGTTTCTTTGACACTTCTCATTGATTTCCATGAGACAGGCAGGGGTCAGTTACTATTATGCTCCCAAAACAGGTGAGGAATAAATTATCTTGTAGGTTAGTTTGAGGCAGCTAGGTGGCTATGCATAGAGCACTGGGCTTGGGATCAGGAAGACTCATCCTCATGAGTTCAAATCCATCCTCAAATACTTGCCAGCTGTGTGACCCTGGGTAAGTTACTTCACCCTGTTTGCCATAGTTTCCTCATCTGTAAAATGCGCTGGAGAGGAAAATGGCAAGAAAAGCCCAAATGGGATGAGGAAGAGTCAGACATGACTGAAACAACTGAACAACAAGTCTAGTTAGTTAATAAACTGTGAAAGGAACTAAGGAACTGAACCAAATTTTCAGACTTTAATTGACTAGGTTCTTGGTGTTTTCTTCAAAATTAAGAGTTGACTTCCTTTGGACTCCACTTATTTTTCCCCTTATTTTGAGGAAATATGGTACAATGGAAAGAGCACTAGCTCTCGAGTTGGAGGGCCTGGGTTCAAATTCTATGTCTATATCTTTGTGTTCTTGGGCAAGTCACTGTACCTGTTTCCTTATCTGTAAAATGAGGGGATTGGACTAGATGGCTTCTCAGGTTCTTTTCAATCTAAAATCTAAGATCTTCTGATATATGATTTTAATCATATAGAAACTAGTTAATATTCAGTTTTTAAAGATCTTGGCTTTCAAAATCAGCAATATTTTACATAAATATGAATAACTTCACCACTTTAATATAGAATAGACTTTACCACATTTAATATTCCCCAAACTCTTATGACGACCCCTCCATAAGAGAAAGTCATTCAAACTGATCAGTGTATAACATAAATCATAAGTTTATTTTCCTCACCAAACATCAATTACTAATTGTCAAAATGTTGAATAATTGTGAAGCTCTGTCAGGATTCTTATAGGCAGACCCAGCAATACAAACAATGGTGATCTTGGTATATAGCCAACAGGTTTAGCTTGAATGCTAGCATTCAATTAATTTCACCCTTTCTCAACAAGTTCAGTACCTAGCTCACAATATTCTCTTCACCTGACCCCTTGTTCTTCTACTTGGGGCTTCAATATATACATGTTGACATTACTAACTTCTTCATATCTATAATTTATACATTCAGTTCCACCTCAGTTAGACACAGGATAGTGAAACCCTTGGTCAACCATACGTATTCTGTTGAAAATACAGAACTTTGAAATTCCACCTATCCTTTTATCTTTTATGCTTCATTCTTACCAGGGACTTAATTGCTCCATCCTGCCCCTTCTCTAAACCATTACCCCTGCTATGGCCCTACTTTTTTTCTTTCAAGCTTGATCCTATGATTGTTCAATTCAATTATATACTCTCCTCTATCCTTGAATTTCTTGTCCTCTTGTCCAGTCTTGCCAAACACCAACTATTCAGAAATCTTCATTGGCTCCCTATGTCATTACTTAATCCCTCTGAGTCTCAGTTTCTTCAATGGTAAAATGAGGGAGTTGGACTATATGGCTTTTGAGGTTGCTTCCAGCTCTAAATTTTTGAGGATAGATGATTCTAGATAAATTTAACTTTCTTAATTTAGCATTTAAAGGCTTCAATCTGGCATTTAAAGTCCTTATCCTAATCCCATGAGATTGTGAGTTCCTCTACAGGAGGGACCTTCTTTTGCCTTTTTTTGTATCCCCAGGGCTTAGCACAGTGCCTGCCCACAGGAGGCACTTAATGAATATTAATTATTATTAATAACATATACCATTGACTATTAAACTAAGTCTGCTGACTTCTTTTGTATTAGCTCCCTTCTTCCCTCTCCCTCCTGTCCCAACTACTTTATCTTTCAGCTAAACTGGCCTAGTAGCTATTCCTCAAATCTGACTTTCAAATTTATATGAGCTAGCCCCCATGTCTGCGTTGTCCTCTTAGCAATTCTATGTCTTAATGCCTGGTTTCATTCAGGGTATAACTCAGGTACCACTTCCAATGTGAAGCCATTCCTGATCCACTCCAATTTTTAGAGCTCTCCTTCTCTCATGAAATCCTTCCCTGTATAACATAAGTTCTTGATGGCACAGATTTTTGCCTTTGAATTCTCAGTACCACTAGCCACCATAAATATTTGTTGAGTTAAATTACTGGTAAAAAAAAAATACACAAATGTTGACTAATAAAGGAAATGTAGAAATGCAAACATCACTTTTTCACATATTGCTTCCCTTAGTAGAGCTAGAAAATATAGAAACTGTGAAATACGTTCATAATTATTTATTTATTATGTGTCGGCAGGGCAGACAGCACTCACTGTTCTAGATGAAGTTGAAATACAGCATCCCAAAAGTTTTAGAGAACTTTAAAGCTATTAAAACTTAAAACCACACTAAGACCTTTGGGACACCTTGCATATAATTTTGGTTAGGTGAAATAAAAGTTAAGTGGTAATAGCAATAACTAACATTTATATAGCACTTCAAAGTTTTGCACATGTTATCTCATCTGATTCTTACAGCCCTGAGGGGAAAGTGCTATTATTATCCACATTTTACAGGTGAGGAAACTGAGGCTGAGATAGTCACTTAATGACTTGCACAAGGTCACAGAGCTATTAACAATGAGTGAGGATTTGAATTCAGGTCTTCCTGAAGCTCAGTGCCCTAGTTTATCCACTTTGCCACCTAGCCTCTGCTAAGAAGTCTCCTGTCTTTTGTAAAGATAAGTCTGAAAATCACAGATACAATGTGAAAACATAGATTTGTATACTTATACATACATAGAAAGAAGTGAAGGTGCTATTGATACAATGAAGAGGTTGAGATGAGATGTGTGCCAAGTGACTAACAGAAGCCTTCCTGGGAGAGTTGAATTTTTAAGTCAATATTAAAGCTTGGCAAAGCATAGAACAGTCTAGGGAAAGGGCACTTTGGTTAAAGAAACTGCTTGACTTTCCTTTAGATCTGGTTAACACATCCCATATGTGAATAGTCTGGGTGAGTAACTAAAAAAGAACAACAGAATGGCAAGTATTCAGCATTGAGATCATCTGGATCTCATACCACAGCAGGGCAAAGAGAGGAAAGCTTTGAATGTAATATTCCAAAAGGCAGAAAGGTAAAGGCTTAGATCAAGAATAACTCACCTGGCAAAACTAAGTGTAATCTTACAAGGGGAAAAATATCTCTTTAAAGAAATAGAGGACTTCTAAGTATTCCTAATGAAGAGACCCAAGCTGAGTAGATACTTTGAAATACAAAGGAATCAAGAGAATCGTAGAAAGGTAAACACACAGAAACAAATGGAAGGAATGATTTGACCTAAGTACATAGGCAGCCCACGAGGAGTCAGGAGCTCTTCCCTTAGTCTTCTGACCTACACATTGGCATGGTCAAACCAGAGGCAGTAAATTAATGACTATAGCCTTATATAGCCCTCCTTTTGTTAACTTTTTTTAAAAGAAACAAAGAAAAATGATTGCTGTGAGGGCTATGATGAAGTTAGACAATGTGGATCTGCAGTTGGTCCAATTTGCATGATTTTGTGACTTCCTCCAGCAGTATTTGGTACATCAGGAGTAAGATCAAAGATGGCAAAATAGTACAAAGTAAACAGTGCTGCTGCCTTTGCAGCTGGGGACCTTGGTTCAAGGTCCAGCCCTGCTATACTCTCTGTGTTAACTTGGGCAAGTGACCTCAGTGTTCTCTTCTACAAGAAGGGAGGGCTGGAGAAGGCGAGTGCAAGGGTTTCTTTCTAATATAGATGTAAAATCTGATGATCACAAGTTAGATACTCCTAAGATGAGGATTAGCAGGGTTTAAAAAGTTTAAGGACAAAGGAGAAAGGAATATAAAGATTATGCACTGTGCTTCTTTTTTTTTTTTCTTAAACAGATTAAATCTAGGGTCCAGATTGTGAAAGGAGAGAAGTAAAGCCAGAACAGGAGCAATGGACTAAGAAAACAAGGAGGCTGAGAGTATACAGAAAAGGAAAGATTAAGTGGAAGAAGACTGTGGGAAAGGGTAAGAAAAATTCTAGGAAATGATGACTTGAGAGGTATTTTTTTGAATTCTGGATCAGCCTGGGATGATAGTAGGATTTAGGGTGACTGTTCTTGTCAGCTGCTAAGCCACATTGGAGAGAGAAAGCAGCATTAAGGAGATTGATAAACTTTATGAAGTGTTTGTGGGTGTTTGTGGGGTCATCAATCCAAAGACCTAAGTCCTCAAGAATAAGGGCAAGGGTTGGGGTGGAGATGTTTGTAAGTCAGGTACTAAGGATTTATTGAGAAGCAGATGAAGGCAATAAGAATCTGAACACTGCCCAGATCTAAATAATTGAAGAAATTAAAATTAGTCAATAAAAATGATACTACCTAAATTATTTACTTATTCAGTATCAAATCAAGCTACCAAAGTATTACTTTATAGAACTAGAAAAAATAGTAATGAAATTCATATGGAGGCAAAAAAAGGTCAAGCTCTCAAAGGAAATGATGAAGAAGTTGGAATGAAGGAGACCTAGAGGCCTGATAGTACCAGATCTCAAACTATCGTACAAAGGGGTAATTCTAAAAATAATTTTGTACTAAAAAATAGAGGGACTGAGCAGTAGAACAGATTAACTACCCAACATATAGAAGCAAATGCATCTAGTAGTCTTGTGTTCCATAAACAGAGAGACCCCAGCTACTGGGGTAAGGAATTACTATTTGATAAAAGCTACTGGGAAAACTCAAATAAATTAGATTTAGACCAGCACCTCATACTTTATACCAGATAAGCTTCAAATGTCTATGTGATCTAGATATAAAAGGTCACATTATAAACAAATGAAAGAAATATGAAAAAAAATTACCTATCAGATCTATGAGGAAAAGAAACATTCGTTACCAAACAAAGGACAGAAAGAATCACAGAAAATAAAATAGTTTTGATTATATAATATCTAAAAGTTTTTGAACAAACAAATCTAATCATGAGATGATAAATTTAGAGCACAGAATTAGACATAGCTTTCAGTCACTGGGGGAGTTTGTCTTGCTTGACTATGTATGTCTGTTACAATGAACTTGTTTTGTTTTGTTTTTTTTCCAATGAGGTGGGGGTAGAGTGAGGAGAGAAAATAAATTTTTCTTTTAAATGTTCCATATATGAAGTAAATCTCAAAGGAAGAGAGACTGGTGAGTGATGGTGGCAAAAGCATGAATGAGAAGTCTGTCAGGAATACTTGTACGCTGACTAGTCCAGCTGGCTTTTGTATATACCCTCAAAAGAAAGGCTAGCAAGAGAGAAGATATCTTCAAAAGAGAGATTTCTTTGAGTGCCAGAAGATGCAAGAAGGGTGAGGAATAAACTGAGGATGAAGGGCATTGTATTAATAGTAGCATAGGGTTTCCTGGGGTCTGCATGCAGGGAAAAGACAGAAGAGAGATGGGACCACAAAGCATTCAGGTTGAACTGAATAGGGTTAAGAGTACAAGGAGAGTTAAGAGTCCTAAGAGGAAGGAAAAAGTAGTTTGCCTCGGCAGACAGTTATTTCTGAATCACAAGGAATACATGAATACAAAGTAGGAATTTGCTAGCTATGGGATAGGATGTGCACCAAGTATGAAGAAGTCTATAAGTCAAATCAGTCCAAGGTTCTACCTAGAGTGGTGCTTCTACTGATATCTCCAGGGGAATGTCCCTTTTTAAACCTTCTTTATTAATCTCACATCCACTCAGCCCCAGATGACTGGTAACTGGTAGAACACATTTCAAGGGACCGGGCTCTTACAGAAAATAGGTGTTAATAAATGCTGGCTGAATTCAATCAATGAATCAATAAGCATTTTATTAAGTGGTGACTATATATTTGACAGACTTTTTTTATGCACTGGGGATACAAAGAAAAAGCAGAAATAGTCCCTTCCCTCAAAGAGCGAAGTAAATAATTATCTAAACAGGCACACATGAAATATACACAGAATAGATGGAAGGTAACCGTAAAGGAGAAGGCTCTAGCATCTGGGGATACCAGTAAAGGTCCATTGTGGAAGGAGACATTTGAGTCAAGGAAGCTAAGCTGAAAGAAGCCAGGAATCATAAGAGACAAAGGTGAGGAGGGAGAATATTGCAGAGGTAAAACATAGCTAGTGTAAAGGCAAAGAGAAAGGAAATGGAATTTCATGTGTGAGGAAAAGAAACTAGGCCAAAAAGCCTGGCCCAAAGAGTTTTTGAGGAAAAGTAATGCTTAAAACTAGTAGGAAGATAGGATGGGGCCAGGTTATAAAGGCTGAGGGACTAAGGAATCACTGGAGTTCAGTGAGTAAGTCATGGTGGGAAAGATATGATCAGACTAAGGTTTTAAGAAAATCATTTTGATGCTTGTGTGGAGGATGGCTTAGATTAAAAGAAGAGAGATTATTTAGAAGGCACTCACAGATTACCAGAACTGGCAGTCTTCCACCAAAGGGCAGGAACTGTGCCAATCCAAGGAAGTCTCTCACAATTTGCCAGAATTATCGGCTGCCCTAAATAAGCCTACTACAAAAGTTCTAGTTTAGAACTTAAAAAACAGCTCATGCTGACCCAAGAAGGCCAATAACAGGAATAAATAGCACCAATGCTAACTTCAACATAAGAAAACCAAAGTCAACAAACAGTAAGGGAACAGTTCAGGGATGTTTCCTGTATTGCTTCAATGATGTTTTTTTCTTTTTGTTGTTTACTTACAGGCTGAAGATAGGACAGGACATAGAAGACAATCAGGTTATCCAGAAAGTAAAGGAAGGCAGGAATGGACCACTTCATATAATGGCAGAGTTCTCTCCAAGAGGCACATCCAAAATTTTTACACTGATAGTCCTCTACAGGAAAAGATAAAATGGATATGCAACTGGTATTGGTAAAAATGACCAAACTTTTAGATGAAAAGACAAAACTAAATTTCATTTCTCAAAATGCTTCTTTAAAAAAGGATTTATGGATTTGTATAGGTGACTGTTCAATAATCTTAGAAAATAAAGGATAATAATGAATATAGAAAAGAATATAAATGTTTTATATATTGTTGATGTACCTCTTCTCTGTCCTTCTCTGACCATGATTTCTATTTATTTGAGATCCTGGAAGTAACAATTGAGAAGATCTAGGAATATGTACATAATTTTACTTTACGTCTATTGGCATAAGACTAAGAAGAAAGAATAAGGCAATAAGCTAGAAGAAATAGTCAGATGTTTAGAGTAGAAACTTATTTTCTCATTGTGGTCTTAAAAAGATGGACTAGAGTTCAAATTTGAATTCACCTTTGTGGCACTAAAGAAAACTAACCTTAGCATTCAACTGAATAATCTGAATATACTCTGGTTTCAAAAACCTCTAGTGGAAGTTACTCCATAGATAAAGGGAAAAGGGGAGAAAGAGCAATGGCACAAAGTTCAAACAAAGCACAAAAATGCCCAAATTTCATGTATCTTTCAACATTTCCCATCCAGAATTTTAGATTATGAAACTTAGTCTAATATGAAATGAGATCCTTAAATGAACTGCTGGAAGTTCTCTTTCTAGGCTACCTCTTAGAAACTGCTTGCTTATATTAAGCCTCACAGTTAAAGCTCACTAGACACAGAACAGATTCAATAACATGATTTTCCAGTGATTCATGAATTCATCAGAATGAGATACTCCCTCCCCCAACAAAGACTTCTTAGTATATAAAATCCTAGGGAGTTTTGGAGGAACTAAGATGTTAAATTACCAGTCTAAGGTCACAGAGATAATAAGTGTCAAAAATAGGATTTGAATCTTGACTCCAAGACTGGAACTCTATTCACTAATGCTTTTTCAGAGCCAATATCACACAGAAAATATATAGTATGTATATAGAACATAGTACTATACAGAAAGTATATATAATATGGCATACTTCCACAACATAAATAGCTCAGGCAACATAGCTAAGTAACAAGAATCAATCAATAAGCATTTATTGAGTGCCTACTTAATCATTTGTTCATTTTTTTTTTTTTTATCAAATAAACTACAGGGTACTCTTTCAACAGCAAATTTAATACTAAGAAACAAAGAAACCTATGCCTTGTGGTTTGGCTATTTTAAACAAATATCAGATTAAGAAGCAGCAAGATGAAAAAGGTATAACCTAAATATTACAGAAATATACTTTTAAAGAGATCTCATTAGGAAGGATAATGATTTTGTTATGTTAGAAATATCATGAAAGAAACAAAAATGTTATTACTTCAGATTTTACAATCAATATGCCATTTTTTATGGCTATGGATAAGTTTTCATTCTGTCTGAAAAGTTTCAAAATATGGTTTATTACATGCATTAACATAACATTTACAATTTCAAAATACATGTTTCATGACTAAAAAAATCAGCTGAGAATTTATAATGGACATTTTTTTCTAATAGATATAACTCAGAATCTGCAAGATTGATTATAGATCAAGAGATCTATATGTAAGGCCAAAATGAAACATCCCTTAAAAGATACTTACTTAAGAGGAGACAATATGTAAACCTATATCTACAAATTAATTCAGGATTACATACAAATAACTCAAGATTCTGAGCTACAAGCTGAATGTATCTTTTTAAGAGTTTGTCAATGGCCACCAACTGAGTATGGAATGGAATAGTCCTGGACTAGAGAAAACAAAAAGCATGAAGAACTCAGAGAAGCATGGGAAGATTTGTATGAACTGGCACAGAGAATAAAGCCCCCCCCCCCCAATATAAATAATGACTACAATAATAATAGCTAATATAAATAAGGTTAGTAAGACACTTTATCCACGCTGTCTCACTTGATCCTCACAACTACCCTCCAAGGTAGATGCTATTGCTCTCTCCACCCAACAGATGAGAAGATGAGGGCTGACAGAGGTTAGGGGACTCTCCATGGTGCTGTGTGAAGCCAGGTCTTCCTGACCCTCCATGCAGCACCTTGTCCCGACGAGAACAATACAAACGGAAACAACAACAAAATAAACTGAATGTGACATAAGCTTGGCAGAGGTCACACAGACTATCAGCATCAGTTGAGAAACTGGTGAGTTTTGCTCATCTTCTTTCCCCCTCTGTCCTTTTTTGAAAAATTCTGTTACAAGGGATGATTTGCTGAGAAAGAGGAACATATTCAGAAATAAAAGCCATGTAAAAGCAAAATATATAGATATTTATAAATATATAAATACTTAGGAACCTCAACAAAAATCCACACAATATTAAAAGAAACAAGGTCTATCACAACTAATATAAAAGGACACTTTCTTACCAAAAAGGAAGAAGAGTTTTGATAGACATTATTAGAGCAGATCAATAATCAAGAGAAATAATTCTGGAATAAGCAGACATTGCTTTACTGAGCAACAGTAGAATATGAATAAGAAGCAAGTGGATTTGGATTTGTGGAATGTAACCTAAAATGATTTAGCTCTGAGAGCCTACGAAATGACTAAAACTCAAGAATGAAGTCAAAAGGCCCTCACTGGGCAATATCTGCATAAACCTGGATAACAATATGTTGACAAAGAGACTTAAAACAAATGGATAAGTTCTGCAGACTTTTGTTTATGCTGGTACAATTTAGTGCCAGGTATTTGCTACCAAAATTTATAGAAGGGTTGTCCTTAAGGAGTTCAGACTTAGTGATTAATGTTGATTGTATCAGGAAATAGCAAAAATTGTGTAGCACATCACTACAAGCTTAAAAAATGTAGCACCTAACAAATATCTAGAATATATGACTAGCTGCTAAAATTATACATGATAATCTTTCACTGACTGACATTACAAATCCCCAAAGTTCAATATGGATTTCAAAATATCCTGAAGAATTCAACCAATAACCCTTATTGGACAATAAACCGCTATCACAGATTGAACTGTTGCCCACATTCACCCAGAAATAATATTGATCCAAAGAAATTTAAAAATAACATTTTAGATAGAGTTACCAAACTAAATATTACACTTTCCAAACTACATAAACGAAAAGTTTTTAAAATATATAGACCTAGAAGAGAAGATCAAAATTATATGGGAATAGGATAAGGTCCATATCATTCCTATTGTTCCATTTACTACCAAAGTGGTACCAAGGATGCCTTCAGTAAGCATAAAGAGGGTAAGCTTCCATGCTAAAAATACATTTATTAAAATCCAAAAAGCAGTTACTTTGCACACCTCTGACATTTTAGACAAAACATTAAATAAAAAAGAATAATAGTAAGATACTGACTTGTCCCAGATCTAACAGAAAAAGATAGAAAAACAAGTTGTTAAAAATAACTGCTTACATTGATATTGCTTACTGGGGAAGCTCAGAGGTGCAATGGGAAAAGTGCTGGAGTCAGCAGAGCACTTCCTAGCTGTGTGACCCTGGGCAAGTCACTTAATCATATTTGCCTCCGTTTCCTCATCTGTACAAGGAACTAGAGAAGGAAATAGCAAACCATTCCAGTATTTTTGCCAAGAAAACCTCAAATGGCACCCCAAAGAGTCTTGGATTCTTAGTTCCCTCAAAGCTTGTTTCAAGTTCCATCTTCTACATGAGGCCTTCCCTAATACTCTCAGTTTTTAGAATTACTCTCCCCACCCTGAAAACATTATTTTCCAGTTTCTTCATAGACATTTTATATTTAAAGTATTTATATACTTGTCTCCTTGTAACATAAAACAAGCTGCTTGAGGGAAGGGACCCATTTTTTCATTTTTGTCTTTGTCCACACATAATCATAAATGCTTGATGAATTTGGTGATTGAAATAAATGCTTATTTAATAGAGTGTGTGACCACCTTCCCCTGGGCCACAGTTTACCCATTTGTAGATTGAGCTTGGGCAGGATGATTTATAAGGTCCCTTTGAGCTCTAGAATGCTAATGTTGCTGTTCAGTTGCTTTGTGGTCCCATTTGGGGTCTTCTTGGCAGAGATACTGGAATGGCTTGTCGTTTCATTCTCCAGTTCATTTTACAGATGAGAAACTGAGGCAAACAGGGTTACATGACTGGCCCAGGATCACCCAACTATTAAGTGTGTGAGGCCTGATTTGAACTCATGAAGATGAGTCTTCCTGACTTCAGGCCCTGCACTCTATCCACTGTGCTACCTATAATTCTAACGATGAAGAAATTCTGAGGGATGGGCCTCCCTTACCTTTCTTCACAACCCAGATTGCCACAGCCACACAAAAGATCAGCTTCACAAGTTCTGAACACATGTTGACAGTTGTAGGAAGATAATCATATTTATTCTCTGAAAGAGAACAGAGAGGAATTTGTTATTCTATCTGGCATTAATATACTCATTAATTTGATACATGCTTTATGAAGCATTTATTATAAATGTACTTCCAGTGAAACATTGTTTTATAGACAATTTGCAGAACTGGAATATAGAAGGGCATTCACGTAGCATTTTCTCATGAAAATTTTGTGAACAAGAGTATAAATATCCCCATTTACAGATGAATAAACCAAGGCTCAATCATCAACAAGCATTTATTAAGACCCTGTTATGTGCCAAGCACAGTGGTGAGCATTGGAGAGACAATAAAATGACAAACATCATCTTTGCTCTCCAGGGGCTCACATTCTAAGGAGAGGGAAACAATGTGCAAAAAAATACAGTAGAAGTGAAAGATGATCTCAGAGCGGTGACACTACTGGGGGTGGGGAGTGCAGAGAAAAGGAACACGAAACACCTCCACCAAATGTGGGACTTAAGCTTAACCTTGGTGGAAGCCAGGGCAGCCAGGAGGCAGAGATGAGGAAGGTGAACATGTCAGGCATGAATGGACAGCCAGTGAAAACACACAGTCAGGAGATGGGGTGTCCTGTCCAAAGAAAGTATAACTAGATTGTAGCATTTGTAGAAAGAAGTAAAGTGTAACACAATTGAAAAGGTTAAGAAGAGGTCAGGCTATAAAAGGCCAAAGACAACATTTTATATTTGATACCAAAAGTAATAGGGAACCAATGCAACGTGTTGAGAAGGGGGGGTACACGGTCAGATACATGCTTTAGGAAAATCCCTGATAGTGGAGGTAGCTTTGATAAAGGATGGATTGGAGTGGGGAGAGAAATGAGATAAGGAGACCACTCAGAAGCTATTGTAATAGTCTAGGTGTGAGGGGATAAGGGCTTGTACCAAAGTGATGGTTGTGAGTGAAGGGAAGGGAACCTATATAGTAAATGTCATGAATGTTAAAATGACAAGATTTGGCAACTGATAGACATATGAGGGAGGTGGGAGTAAGGAGTGGAGGATGGCAGCAAGGTTGTGAGTCCCTGTTTCTGGGAGGATGGTGGTACCCACAGCAGTAACAGGGAAGGATTCCTAGGTCACTCCCTCTCTGGAGTGCACTACCTGCCCATCAGACTCATCCTCACCTCAGTATGCCTGCAATGTGATGCCTGCTCTCCTGTTTGCTGTGTCCCTGGCCAGGACTGCTGCTTTTCAGAGTAGTCCCAGACTCACTAGCTTTACCTGCTCGGCAGCCCTGAGCCTCCTCCTCCTGCTTTCCAGCTCCTTTTATGGACTGCCTTCCCTCATTAGAGTATGAATTCTTTGATAACAAGACTGTCTTATTTTCTTACATTTGTATCCCCAGAATTTAGCACAGTACCTGGTATATGGTAAGTGCTTAATAGAAGATTCATCTTCTTTTTTTTTTTTTTAAAGGTAATAGGGCATTTTGGGAGAGGGGAAGGTTTGAGGGGGAAAGATAATTAGTTTTGTTTTGGACATTTTAAGTTTAAGGTTTCTACAGGACATCCAATTCAGTATGTCCAAGAGGCAGATGATGTAAGATTTGAGCTTAGGAGAGAAGTTAGGGCTGGATAAATAGATTTGGAAAACATCAGTACAGAAATGACAAGTGAACTCATAGAACTGATAAGAACAACAAATGACACAGTATGGAGAAAAGAAGAGGGGCTAGGACACAGCCTTGTCATCCTAAAGTGCAGATCTGATCATGTTTCCCCCTCCTCTCACCCCACTCAATTCAATAAACTCTAGTGACTCCCTGTTATTTCTAGGATCAGATAGAAAATTCTGTTTGACACTAAAAGTCTATCATGGCTTACCATTCAGTCATCCCCTCTCTCCATTGCTTCAGTCTTCTACACCTTCCCCTCCTACTTCCCCTCCCATGAACTCTGAGATGCAGTAACATTGGACTCTTCCTGTTCCTCACACAATGCAATCTGTCTGCTGACTAAGCATTTTCATCTTTTTCATCGTTGCCTCCTGGCTCCACTGGCTTCCTTCAAGACCTAGCTAAAATCCCACCTATCAGAAGTCTTTCTTAATCCCTCTTAATTCTAGTGCCTTCTCTCTGTTGATTATGTCTTGTTTATACTATGTATAGATTGTTTTGTATAGTTGTTTCATGTTGTCTCCTCTATTAGATGATGAGCTCTTTGTGGGTAAGCAATGACTTTTGCCTTTCTTTTTATCTTCCATGCTTGGCACAGTAGCTGGTACATAAAGGGCACTTAGTAAATGTTTATTCACTGACTAATATCCCCGTTAAGGGCATGACCTTGATGAAGATCCAAAAAAGGAGACTAGGATGGAACAATCAGAAAGGTAGGATAAGAACTAGGTAATTTCACAAAAGCCTGAGAGGAGAGTTTCCAGGAGGAGAGGGTGACTGACAGTGTGAAAGGCTGCACAGAGGTCAAGAAGGATAATGGCTGAGAAATGGCCACTAGATTTGACAGTTAAGAGATCATTTATAACTTTGGAGGCAGCAGTGTCAGATGAATGATGAGATTGGAAGCCAGAATGTAGGGGACTTATAAATGAGTGAGGGAAGAAGTGGAGGAGGCATTAAACGTAGCTGGGTTTCTCAAGAAGGTTAGTCATGAAGGAGAGAAGAGATATGACAGTTAGCAGAGACAGTGAGATCAAATGAGTCGTCTATGGAAAGATGTACTAGTGTCAGTTCTAATCAGCAAGTCAATTTTCACTGTGAGCTTTTATACCTCAGAAATCTGTAATTGTTATAAATCGGGGCTATTGTTTTATTGATTGTTTAGAGACTTAAGAAAGTGTTACTAATAGCAAATAAACTTAAAAGTTTGTATACATAGATTTTTTTTTCCCCAGAGAGCCTGTTGCCACCACACCCCTATATTGCTCAATTGCTTGAGCTCAGCAGGAAAGAAGTTGAAGGTTCAGGGAACAGTGTCATTACCACACTGAAAGTCTGGAGATTGTAGGATACTAATAAAAATCATAAAAGTTGGCATTTATATAGCACTTTAAGATTTACAAAGTGCTTTAATTCCATTATCATATTTGAGTCTCACAATACCCTTGTGTTCATATCACATAGAGAGTTAAAAACCAAAGCTAGGAATAAAATCCAGGGCCTCCTGATTACTGGTCAGTGCTTTTTCCCACTTGGACTTAGGGTCAGAAAAGCTAGGTTTCAGCCCCTGCTTCACGACTTATTCAGGGAAGGAGAATGGTATATGGGGAAAAATGCTGGAATTGATGTCAGAAATTACTGGGTTCTAATTAATCTACCTTTGACATTTATTAGCTGGGTAATGACAGACAAGTAAATCATTTCTTTGAGATTCAGTTTCCCCACCTGCGAATTGAGGATGATAATGCCTATTGTACTTACCTCCTAGTATTACTGTCAGAATTTTTCAATAGTAATGGATGGAAGTTATATATACATATATGTGACATTATTATTATTATAATTATTATACCACAATACTGTTATATTCTAACCAAAAGTCCAGAGAAGTGAGCATATGATAAAGTTTACACCAATAGGGATCTACATAGGTGTACATTCTAAAGAATTTTGTAATCACTAATTCATTAACTTTCACATGCCTATTTCCTCTTTCTATACTCTTCAACTATAATTCACCTAAATTTATTCCTACTTTTTTGTGTTCTATTTTGTTTTTTCTGTAAATCTTTTGAAAATTGGTTTCAGTCATGTTCTAATCAATTTAAAATGTCTTCTTCATGATGTCTTATTAGGGAGATTATGCCATGTTACATGTATATATGTATATACATGTGTATGTATGTGTATATATGTATATACATATATACTTGCATATACATACATACTTGCGTATACATATATACTTGCATATACATACATACATACCTCTGTGTGTGTATGCATATATTCATTCCAAAAGCCAGTATGGTGATTTATGCAAAGATCCAATAAATCACAGGATGCTACATTTGGAAAAGACTTTATATAATCTCTATCCAATAATCCTTCTAATGTTTTTTTTCCCCACTTCATAGTATTTTATTTTTTCCAATTACATGTGAAGATAATTTTCAACATTCACTTTTATAAGATTTTGAGTTTCAAAAATTTCTTCTCCTTCCCTCAACTCTCTCTTCCCCAAGACAACATGCAACCTGATATAGGCTATATATGTACAATCATATCATTATATATGTACATTTATATTAAATGCATTTCCATATTTTTCATGTTGTGAAAAAAGAATCAGAATGAAAGGGAAAAATCATGAGAAAGAAAAAAATTTTAAAAAGAGAAAACAGTATGCTCTGATCTGCATTCAGACTCCATAATTCTTTCTCTGGATATGAATAGCAGATTCCATCATGAGTCTTTTGGAATTATCTTAGATGACAGCGCTGAGAAGAGCTAAGTTTATCAAAGTTGGTTATCAGGAGAGACCAAGTCAAGATGGCAGAGTAAAGGCAGGGCTTGTCTGAGCTCTCTACCAAAACCCTCCAAATAGTTTTTAAAAATGACTCTAAACAAATTCTAGAGTTGTAGAACCCACAAAAAGATGGAATAAAAAAAATTACCTAGCCCAAGACAACTTGAAAGGTTGACAGGAAAAGTCTATTGCACAAGGCTGAGAGAGGAGCACAGGCCAGGCCCCAGCAAACCCAGAGTAGGCTTCAGGGCAACCAAGTCATTGGCGGCAGTGGTGGTTTCTAGCCCACAGACACCAAAGACAACTTAGGAGGAAAGGTCCATCACGTCTGGGTGAAAGTGGAGCACAGTATAATAAACACCATGCCAGCACACCCAGCTGCTTCCAGAGCTCTCAGTCCACAGATGGTAAGGGGGTTGAACAACTGATCAGAAGGAGATTACAGTGGTCTTTTTGCTAGCACTGGGGCAGGACTCTGTTGCTTTGCCCATACTCAGATTCAGGTCATAGTCCTGGTGAGGAGGAGGAACACCAGCATACCACAACTTGTGGCCATGGTAGAGGGGGGAACCCTCCTCACAGTTCCAGTGCAGAAAAGGGTGCATGTGGTTGCTCACAGACCAGAGCACAGGCCAAGAGAGGAGCAAATACCTCTCCTTAGATCATACCACCTTGGAAGAACTGAAAATTTACAGGTCCCTAGAAGTATTTCTGAAAACATCTAGACAAAATTCCTGAAGCTTAGAATAGTACACCCTCCACACTGGAAGTAGAGGCCAACTTTAGCAAACAAACAGAAGTCAAGTAAGAGGCTGGGAAAATAAACAAATAGTGGAAAAAACTCTGACTATAGAAAGTTACTATAATGATGGAAGGAAGAACAAAACACACACTCAGAAGAAGACAACAAAGTCAAAGATCCTATATCCAAAGCCTCCAAGAAAAATATACATTGGTCTCAGGCCATGGAAGAGCTCAAAAAGCATTTTGAAAATCAAGAGAAGTAGAGGAAAAACTGGGAAGAGAAATGAGAGTGATACAAGAAAATGATGAAAAACTAGTCAACAACTTGGTAAAGGAGACACACAAAAAAATACTGAAGAAAACAACACATTAAAAAACAGACTAGGCCAAATGGTAAAAGAGATCCAAAAAGTCAATGAGGAGAAGAATGCCTTAAAATCCAGAATTGGACAAATGGAAAAGGAGGTCCAAAGGCTTACTGAAGAAAATCATGCCTTCAAAATAGAATGGAGCAAGTGGAAGTTAATGACTTTATGAAAAATCAAGAAATAATAAAACAAAAAATGAAAGTCAGTGTAAGGCAATATGAAGTATCTCATTAGAAAAACAACTGACCTGGAAAATAGATCCAAGAGAAATAGTTTAAAAATTATTGGACTACCTAAAAGTCATGACCAAAAAGAGAACCTATATACATCATCTTTCAAGAAATTATCAAGGAAGACTGCCTTAAAACAAAAAGGAAAAGAACTTATATGTACAAAAATGTTTATAGCAGCTCTTTTCTGGGGGCAAAGAATTGGAAATTGAGGGGGAGTCCATCAACTTTGAGAATGGCTGAACAAATTGTGGTATGTGATTATGATGGAATACTATTGCACCCATAAGAAATGATGATCAGGATGCTCTCAGAAAAACCTGGAAAAACTTTCATGGGCTGATGCATAGTGAAAAGTAATAGCAGTATTGCAAGGTGATCAGCTGTGAATGATTTAGCTATTCTCAGTAATACAAAGACCCAAGACAGTTCTGAAGTACTTAAGAGGAAAAATACTATCCATCACCAGAGAAAGAAGTTATGGAATTCTTTGCCTTCTCAATGGGATAGGGGGTGGGGAGGGAGCAAGGAAGAGAATTTGGAACTCAAAGTTTTATAAACAAATGTTAATAATTCTTTTTACATGTAGCTGGGGCAAAAATTAATTAATCAATTTAGAATTTTTTAAAAAAGAAACTTCTGATCAATATGTTCAAAAATATTTACAGCAGTTCTTCTGGTGGTAGCAAAGAATTGGAAACTGAGGGGATGTCCATCAGTTGGGGAATGGCTGAAAAAGTTGTGATAACTGACTAGAATGGAATACTATTGTGCTATAAGAAATGATGAGCAGGATGCTCTTAGAAAAACCTGGACAGATTTACATGAACTGATGCGAAGTGAAATGAACAGGACTAGGACAGCACTGTACACAGTAACAGCAATACTGTACAATGATTAACTGTGAATGACTTAGCTATTCTTAGCAATACAATAGGCCAAGATAATTCTGAAGAATTTATGATGAAAGGTGCTGTCCATCTCCAGAGAAAGAACTGTTGGGGCCTGCATACAGATTATTTTTTTCTTTATTTTTCTTAGTTTTTTTTTTTTTTTGTCTGTGTTTTCTTTTACAGCATAGCTTGCATGAAAATGTGTTTTGCTTGACTACACATGTATAACCTATGTCAAACTGCTTGACTTCCCAAGGTGAGAGAGGGGGTGAGTGTTAAAGGGAAGGAGGAGAATTTGGAACTCAGCGTTTAAAAAAAAGATGTTAAAATTGTTTTTACATGTAATTGGGGAAAAATAAAATATTAAATTAATTATAAAAAAAGTTGATCATCGCACAATTTTGCTGTTACTGTGCACAATGTTCTCCTGGTTTTGCTCATTTGACCTTTCCACATTTTTTTGAAATCTGCCTTCTCATCAATGCTTATTGCCCAATAGCATTTCATTACATTCATACACCACAACTTGTTCAGCCATTTCCCAATTGATGAGCATCCCCTCAATTTCCCATTCTTTGCCAGCACAAAGAAAAAAAAACTACTATAAATATTTTTGTACATATGGGTTCTTTTCCCTTTTTTTATGATCTCTTGGGATACAGACCTAATAGTGAATATTGCTGGGTCAAAGGGTATGCAGTTTAAGCTCTTTGGACACGGTGCCAAATTGCTCTCCAGAATAGCTTTAATCCTAATGTTACAAATGCCCTCTACAACATCTTTGACAAATGGTCATCTGGCCTCTCTTTAAATATTTTTTTTTTTTGTAGAGAGTTTACTACTTTGAAAAGGATCCAGTTGGACTGTTTGATCAATCTAATTCTTGGAAATGTCTCCATATTAAGGCAAAATCTTCCCTCTTTGTCCACTGGTCCTGATGTTACTTCTGCTACAACAAAGCTTAAGTCTACTTCAACATGAAATCCATTCAAATAATGTTATCACTTCTCAACTAAGTCCTTTCTTTTCCAGGCTAAACATCCCTGGTTTTTTCATCTGGATTTCAATGGACAAGATTTTCAGACCTTTCAACCTCCTCTCAATACTCTCCATTTTGGCAGTAGCTATCTTGACAAAAACATGAAATTAATAAGTTACAGTAATATGACTAATTCAAAATTCAATGAAACATACAACAATAATTTGTCAACAAGGCAAAGAATACAGCTGGCTTATTACGGACTGCCCTTGATTTAGATACTATTTCTATTAATATACTATACACATTAGTATATTACATTACAACTTATATTACATTAGGTTTTGGGGTGTTTTTTTTTAGTAACCAAATCACATTATTGGTCACATAAAAAAAAGACACCACTGATATTTTTTGTATAAACTCCCCTATGATAACAGTCATATGAAATACTTAAAAGGCAGACTTCATCCCACACTCATGTAATTAATTTTTTAAAACTTAAATACAAGACCATTTGCCACTTATTCACTATATTATTATCATTAATAGCAAATTAAATATCAACTTGTTAGTTTTGGTCTATTGTCCAACCAATTAAGATCTTTTAAATCCTTTGTTCTGTCAACTAAAATATTAGTTATCCCCAGTTTTCTGTTATTTGGTTAGCAAACTTTCTATGTCTTTATCCAACCCCCCCACGTCCCACCCCCACAAAAGATGGCCAAATGCAGAGTTCTGTGGTAAAATACTTGTGACCTTTCTAGAGGCTTACATGAATCTACTGGTCAATATCCTTTTTTTCCATGAGTTATGAATTTATTTAATCATATCATCATCTAATTTAACTTTCTCCATCTTAAATACTGTAAGTGCACCATAATAAACTTTGTTATATGCCTTTGTGATTAAGATACACTATACTTAAAGCTAGTATCATAATACAACATGAAAAGGATCTGTGATATTGTCAGCACTGGTAACTCTCAAGGTGGATACTTCCTCCATCAATGAAGATCTAAATCATTACTTTAAAGATGTCCTAGGGAGCATGAAGCATGGAGATTAAATGATTTCTTTATATTTACACAGCTGGTTAATTTCAGAGACAGAGTTTGAAGTTATGCCAAATTGCCTCCAGCGTCACAAACTGAGCAAAAAAAGAAATGGCATAAATTTTGCATGATTTTTTTCTTAATAAGCCCATGTCATATCCCAGTTATGAACTAATTTTAGGTGATTTCACACTTCTTATTCAAATAACTTATTTTAAAAACTCTGCTGAGGATTGATATATTTATCTGTAGAGTATGGAATCCTACCCTTCCCCTTATTCAATAACTAGAATAACATTTCCTTGTCTTCAGTCTATTGCAAATGTCCCATTCTTCATTATGTCATAAAGATTATTGGTAATAATTCCATAATCACATCTATAGATTCATTAGCATCCTGGAAAATAACTTGAGTCTAGAGAGCCTCACTGACGTGGTTACAAGCTCTCCTAGTAGCCTCTCTCCTATCTGGACCTTCAAATCCCTCTTAATGATTTTTTTTTCTACCTTTTCAGTTTAATGTCTTTTCCTTGCGGGAAGATGGAAGTATTAGAATTAGGTAGTTTTGCTTCCTCCTTCTCTGTCAAATGATAACAAAACTATCTTCCCCAAGCAATGATCCTATCGTAATCTTGTTTCTCATGCTATAAGCTTGAAGAAATAAATGGCAAATGGAAATTTTAGAGAGAGATACCAATCAATATCTGTGAAATAAAAATCTGTCAAAGACAGAAAATTTCTCCCATGCACATGCCCATCAATGTCCATGGTTTATGCAAGCTAAGCAGCCACTTCAGGAGCACAAATGAGATAGTAAGCACCAAATACTAAGTGCAGAGACATATACAGCCTATTATGAAATAGTATCTAGCTTATCTGGTAGGACAATGAGAGCCCATGATTGAAAAAATAGATTTCTGGCCAAGATGGCCCTATGACAGAAGGAATGGCTGAACAAATTCTGGTATATAATAGAGTAGTATTATGTTGTAAGAAATTAAAAGAGATGATTTTAAAGAATCCTGAGTAGTATGAACTGATACAGAATGAAGAGAGTAGGAACAGGAGAATAATATATACAAAGATAGCAATACTGTAAAGAAAAACAACTTTGAAAGACTTAAGTACTCTGATCAATTCCAGAAACAACTATGTCTCCCTAAAATCTTTGATGAGGCATGGTACCCACTTCCTGATGGAGAAATGATGAGCACAGAGTGCGGAAAGAGGTCTACATTTTTGGACAGCATCAGTTTGTGGAATTGTTTTGCTTATCTTACCTTATCTTAACTCCGATACATACCTCTTTGTTACAAGGCTATTACCCCCTTCTCTCTTTCAGTTTTTAATTAAGAGGGTATAGAAGGAAGGAGGATTAGCCACACTGATTCCCACCACCCCCACTCCAAAAAGAATTGTGGTATTGTTTTTAAAAGCAAAGAAGGAAACAGAATTTAGTTTAGAAGGAAGAACAAATAGAATAATTTTGAAAGGTGTGGAATTTATTATATACTTCTATTTTTTTAAAAAAGGAAAGTAATATCTCTATGAAATGGAGATTCATGGTTTCATAAAGGATCCTGTTTTTGTGTTATGTTGTGTTATAAGAAGTTTTTGGTGCTTAAAATCAGAATAATTTGTTTTCTTAAAATTCTGATGTTAGTGAAATAGAGCACAGAAATTAGTTACTGTCCCCTGTTTGACTATTAACCCAATCAAGTAGGGACCCTACAACAGAATAAAACATTTTGCTTAATAAGGCAAAAAATTTTTTAATATGACTATATTCCAATGCCCATATTCACCAATTTCCCTTTACAGGAGATAATTTTAGTCTTACATTTCACATCAATAAACTAAAGACAGATATGATTCATGCTAAAAATGAGTTACAGGCAGCACTAAGAACAGAATATAGGTTTCTAGAATTATAGTGCAAATATTAACATACCTTCATTGGCTGAGAATTTCATCAACAAAATACGACTTGAACTTAAAGCCACAAACGTAGTCCCCAGAAGACCTGTGGAAGCTGCTGATGTAATCCGTGGTCCAGATTGACTGCAGCATTTGCCTTCCATTCTAATGTCTGAACCGTCTGGCTGTTTATAGCCTTTAACAAAGCAAAACCTCCATAAGCAAAAATTCACTATTAGAAAATGGGCAAGCAAGTAATTTGGCATAACTGATAGCACTTTTCTTTTTTTAAAAAAAAATTATTTATTTTTAGTTTTCAACATTTACTTTCATAAGATTTTGAGACCCAAACTTTTGCCCCATCTCTCCCTTCCCCTCACCCCATGATGGCATGTAAATTGATACAGGTTCAACATTCATATTAAATCTATTTTCACATCAGTCATGTGTAAAGAATTTGAACCAATGGGAGAAACCATGAGAAAGAAATAAAATTTTAAAAAAAGAGAGTGAATAAGATGCTTTGATTTGTAGTCAGACTTCATAGTTCTTTTTCTGCATATGGATAGCATTTTCCACCATGAGTCTTTTGGGGTTGTCTTAGATCCTTGCATTGCTAAGAAGAGCTAAACCTATCAAAGTTAATCACTGCATAATGTGACTGTTATTTGTACAATATTCTCCTGGTTCTGCTCACGTCACTCAGCATTAGTTCATATAAGTCTTCCCAGGTTTTTCTGAAGTCCCCTTGCTCATGCATTTCTTATAGCACTATAGTATTCAATTACATTCATACAAATTGTTCAGCCATTGCCCATTATTTTTGCTTTTGTATCCCCAGTATCTAGTATAGTATATATAATTTGTAATATAAGTGATTCTTAAACTGAAATAAAATGGAAACTTATTAAATTATTTCAGTAGGTGACACAAGTTCAAAGAAATTAACTATCAAGCTGAAAAATAATGTTTACATCCAATGCACTTTTAAAATAATATTTTCTTGTAAACATGCCTTTTATATATATAAACTTTAAGGTTCCATGATTTCATACCCTTTACTGATGCAGATCACAACCTCTCTATGTTTTAGTAGATCATATTCATGAGTTGCTATGACTAAAAAAAAACCTGCCTAATGGTTAACTTCCTGATAATGATGGTCGCTCAGATGATAGAGTCCATCCTTTGGCCTTCAAGCATTTCCACCTGGGTGGGGCCTACCAGAGTTTGTGCTCTACTGGAATGGCTTGTAAGAGTGTACGTTCACTTCCAGGTCACAATGAAGCATCCAATGGAGGTTCTTCATATAGCCTAAATAATAGCAATTTTAAAAATTCTATGTGAATACCTACTACTCCTTTATTATGGTGAGCATCTTTGATGATATACTGAAGCATAACAGAGAGCTGGCCTTGAAGCCAGGAAGTCCTCGCTTCAAAGAAGGTGATTTGCATTGGTCAAAGTTTCCCCTCGGAAAGTGACCTAAATCAATGAAATAAGAGGCTCAGTCCCTATTCTCTATCTGAGTCTTTCATGGTGAATGCTACAAAGACACATAAAACAACACTTCATTTATTCTGGTCATTTGTCTGTCAATTTCAAATACCTAGGACAGCATTAGAAGTTAAAAAGAAACTGTCCTAAACAATGAACAACAATGAAAAGGGATGTGAAGAACTGAAGGTTTTACAATATATCCCCCAATGTAAAAGGATTAATTGACTCATTGACTTAGATAGAAAAGAGGACTTTCATTGGTTGATGATAGTTATAAAAGTCAAGAAATTTGGGAGACAAGGGGAAAAAACACCAAAGAAACAAGTAAAAAAGTCATATGTAGAACAGAGAAGAGGGGTGGACAGAAGTAGTGATACTGGAGATGAGCAGCAAATATTGATCCTGGAGAAGAGTAAACAATGAGAAACAGAAAAAATAGGATAGCTTGGTAATATAAAGATACAGAGCCCTATATATCTCAGTAGACCCTACTGCAACATGTGTCATAATAAAGACACATAACTTTGTTACTGAAGTTTTTCTCTCTTCAGCAACAAATTATCACAAGAAACACTAAGTCCTCTCTGTCTCCCTCTCTTCTTTCCCCTGCCCATTTTTTTTCTCTTCTCCTCTCTTGTCTCTTTCTCTTTCTCTCTAAATCTGTCTCACCTAGGATGAAGTGCAGTGGACACTCACAACTGGATCACAATGATAGTGTGGTAGTCTGTTCCATTTTTCCAAATGGGCTGTTCTTCTTCTGCTTGGGTAGCCTCTGTTCCCAGCAGCTCTTCCTATCAGTGCCAAATTTAGTGTGCATACCTGATCAGCTTAACCCTATTGCAGCTCAGAACTCATGAACTCAAGGAACCCATTAGCCTCACTCTTCCCCAGTAGCAGAGATTACAAGTGTGTGCCACCATATCCAGCCCAATATCTTTTAATACCTATACAAGACATCACTATGCTGAAAGTAAACCAATATAGTTAAGAACTCTGTGGAAGCACTTAGTGAAAGGATAATCTAAGTCCTAATCCATCTCCATGGTCTCATAAAGCAAACAATTCAATAAATATTATTGTGTAATAAATATTAAGTATATTATATATATGTCACATTATATTACTGAATTATGTGCAGTAATAAGCTCAATTGAGACAGTATTTCTAAATTAAGTGAGTACTTTGATGGTAGGGAATAGCATCACAGGGTTTTCCTAAAGCTATAACTAGCATTGAGTAAATGAGGCTTTGAAGTCATGGAAGTTGTGGGATGGCATAGGGTACTTTTTCCTTGTGGGAATCACTGTCTCAGTACTTTTCAGTTCTTCACCAGATCACTCCAACATGTTCATGGGCTCTTCTTATTTCTCCTCCAAGCCCACCTTCTTCCCAAATCACCTGAGGCAAAGGGATAGACTGCCCTTTTTTTTCAGAGCAACTCCATATGAAGTCAGATTGTCTTTTGAAATTCATCCCTCATTCTTTGCACCAGGTAAAATAAATTCTCATTACAGCTCAGAGTATGACAGATAGTAAAGCTGAATAGGCTGGTAGTATTCATTGTAATATAATAATAGTTTACAATAGAATAGAGGTCTTAACACCTACAGTAGAATGAACAAGAAATCAATAAGGCCAAAAAAAAAAAAAAGAAATCAACAAGACCTTGGAGGATAAAAAGTTGTTTTATGATTCAGATAGCAAAGTTTACTGTAGTTAAAAGTCACTTCTATTATATCTCAAATGAAAACTGATAAGGCAAAGGATTTTTATGAGCAAATAAAGTGCTCTATGTATTTTTCTATGGTGAATGATAATTATGATTAGTAAAAAAAACATCAAGTAAACTTGATTCAATCATCTAGTTTTCTTTTTAAAAGATTCCATTTTACCACTTTTTTCAGATAATTCTTTTCTGATTATAGTCTATTTTCTGAATAGTTTTACAATCAATGTTAATTAAATTGGTCTAGTTAGGCCACATTTACCAACTTCTTCCTAGCCAGGTTTCTGCTACACTTCCATCAAACAACTTTTCCATGCACTTTGAAGTTTGCAGAGTATGCTTTATATAGATGACCCCTTATGTGAGCCTCATCATAAGCCTGGGAGGCAGAGCCAAAAGTACTATAATCTGAAGAACAGAGAAGTTGAGCCACTTGCCCTTGGTCACATTGCTAAAAAAGGTCAGAGGCAACAGAAGAGATTTGAACCAGGTGGTCATGATCCCCAAAGCATTCTATATATTGTACCTCTGCTCTGTTACATAATTTACCATTCTCACATGTGCCAATGTTATAGATTCTCCTAAAATAAAACTTTCAATGATTTGAAAATTTAAAAATCTTAGAGCTATTAAAAGAGGCATATATTTACTTACTGTTTCCAGAGATAGTGTTCAGTTTCAGGATATAGTTTATCCCAGATCAATCTATTTGTAGGAGGTTAGAGTTCAGCTATGGAGCAGAGTTTAGTGCTTGGTAGGAATTTTTTTTTTAATCAGCGTTCTCGTTGACAATGTCACCACATTGATTTAACCATAGACAAGGGTTTTAGTCAGAATGTGAACAGATTTGGACTTGCTTGGTCCTCAAGGCCTACCGACTTCTACTTTACATATTACAGGTGATGTGGAGGTATTCCTTTGGGAGATTATGGAGGCCTCTGACATTTCTCTTAGAGCCAATAATTCTAACCAGGGCATTCTCTGGCTTCAACAGGAGTTAGAGGCAATAGTAGACTATGTTAAGTAAGGACTGCTTAAAAAGTCCTGAAATGTAAGATAAACTGAAAACTGCTTAAAAAGTAAAACTGGTCAAAAGGAAAAGAAAATACAAAAGCTAACTGAAGAAAATAATACATTAAAAGTTAGAATTGGGCAAGTGGAAGCTAATGATTCTACGAGATATCAAGAATCAATCAAACAAATTCAAAAGAATGAAAAAAATGGAAGAAAATGTAAATTACCTCATGGGAAAAAAAACTGACCTAAAAGAAACAGATCCAGGAGAAACAATGTCAGAATCATTGGACTACCTGAAAACTATAATCAAAAGGAGGATCTAGAGAGCATCTTTCAATTAATTATCAAGGAAAACTGCCCTGATCTCCTAGAACTAGAGGACAAAACAGGCATTGAAAGCATCAAACAATCACCTCAGGAAAGAGATCCCAAAATAAAAACTTCAAGTAACATTATAGCCAAATTTCAGAACTGCCAAGCCAAGGAAAAAATACAAGTATCCACAAAGAAATAATTCAGACATTGTGGATTCACAATCAGGATTAAACAGGACTTGGCAGTTGTAATATTAAAAATCCTGAGGTTATAGAACATGTTATTCCAGAAGGCAAAGGAGCTAGGACTACAACCAAGAATCACGTACCCAGCAAAATTAAGCATACTACATCAAGTGGAGGAAAATGATCATTCAACAAAATAGAAGGATTTCAAGCTTTCATAAGGAGAACAGAACTAAACCAACAAAAATCTGACCTCTACTAAGAAGACCCAAAAGAAGCATAAACAGGTAAAAAGGAAAAGAAAACATAAGAGATTCAATAGAGCTTATTTACATACCTACACAGGAAGATGATATTAGTAATTCTTTAAAATTCTAAAACTGATGGTAGAAGGAATTCTATCACTGAAGCTAGAAAGGAATATATATAGAAAGAGGGTGTACATATAAGGTTAATTTGAGGGAATGACATAAAAGAAACTAAGGGATGAGAGAGAAGAGTACAAAGGATGCAGAAGGAAGGGAGAGGTAGAATAGGGTAAGCTATTTCACATAAAGCAGTGCAAAAGACCTATTATAGTGGAGGGGAAGATGGGAAGGTGGGAAATGAACATTGCTTGAAATTTATTCTCTTCAGTACTGACTCAAAGACAGAATCATATACATAATCAATTCACTACAGAAATCTATCTTACCCAACAGGGAAGTAGGAAGGAGGGAAGGAGATTTAGTAAAGGGAGTGGGGATGAGAACTGACATAAAGGAGGGCAGATCAGGGGAGGTGGTAGACAGAGGCAAAACACTGGAGAAAAGGGAAAGGGTGAAAAGAAAGACGACAAACAGGAGGAAGAATAGGATGGAGGGAAATACACAGGTAGTGATCATAATTATTATTTTGAATGGGATGAACTCTCCCAAAAAACAGAAGCAGTTAGCAGAGTAGATCAAAAACTAGAATCCCACAAGATGTTGTTCACAAGAAACACCCTTGCAGTAGAGACACATACACAGAATACAGGTAAGAGGCTGGAACAAAATCTATTATGCTTCAGCTGAAGTGAAAAAAAAAAAAAAGCAGGACTAGCAATCCTATTCTCAGACACAGTAAAAGCAAAAATAAATCTAATTAAAAGAGATAAGGAAAGAAACTACATCTTGCTAAAAGGTACTATAGACAATGAAGCAATATCAGTACAAAACATATGCATCAACTGGTATAGCATTCAAATTCTTTTTTTCTTCTTTTTATTTCTTTTTAAAAATTTTTTAATTAATTTTATTTATTTTCAGTGTTCTACAATCACTTCCATATAACTTAGATTATTTTTCCCTACCTGCCCCCTACCTCCTCCCCCACCCCTCCTGCCTTCCCTAGACAGCATACAATTTTATATAGGTTCTACACATACATTCTTATTAAATACATTTTCACTGTTCTCATGCTGTGTAAAAGAATTAAAATGAATGGGAGAAATCATATAAAAAACCAAAATGTAATACAAAAGAAAATGATCTGCTACATTCTGCAATTGAATTCCAAAGTTCTTTCTCTGGATGTGGAAGGCATTTTGCCTTAAAAGATCATTGGGAATTTTTTTAAGTCCTTGCATTGCAATGAAGTTCCATGTCTACCAGAAAAAACTCTTGCACACCGTGGTCATTGCTATGCACAAAGTTCCCATGGTTCTGCTCATTTCACTCAGCATCAGATCATATATGTCTTTCCAGGCCTCTCTGAAGTCTTCCTGTTCATCATTTCTTATGGAGCAATAGTATTTCATCACATTCATATACCATAATTTATTCAGTCATTCCCCAATTGATGGGCATTCCCTTGATTTCCAGTTTTTGGCTACCACAAAGAGTGCTGCTATAAATATTTTTGTACATGTGGGACTCTTTCCCATTTTTATGATCTCTTGGGGATACAGTCCTAGAAGCCATAATACTGGGTCAAAGGGTATGTGTATCTTGTAGCCCTTTGGGCATAGTTCCAAATTGCTCTCCAGAATGGCTGGATCAGGCCACAGCTCCACCGACAATGAATTAGAGTTCCAGCTCTCCCACATCCTCTCGAACATTTATCATCTTCCTGTTCTGTCATGTTAGCCAATCTGACAGGTGTGATGTGGTACCTCAGAGTTGTTTTGATTTGGATCTCTCTAATCAAAAGTGATTTAGAGCATTTTTTCATATGGCTATAGATATCTTTAATTTCTTCCTCTGAAAACTGCCTATTCATATCGTTTGACCATTTATCAATTGGGGAATGACTTGTATTCTTGCACATTTGACTCAGTTCTCTATATATTTTAGAAATGAGGCCTTTAACACAGATACTAGCTGCAAAATTCTTTCCCAGTTTTTTGCATCTCTCCAAATCTTGGATGCATTGGGTTTGACTGTGCAAAAACTTTTCAGTTTAATGTAATCAAAATTATCCATCTTGCACTTCATAATGCTTTCTATCTCTTCTTTAGTCAAAAATTCTTCCCTTCTCCATAAATCTGAAAAATACACTACTCCTTGCTTCACCAATTTGTCCATAGTATTAATCTTTATACATAGATCATGTACTCATTTGGACTTTATTCTTGTGTACGGTGTCAGGCATTGGTCTATGCCTTGTTTCCACCACACTTCTGTCCAGTTTTCCCAGAAATTTCTGTCAAACAGTGAGTTCTTATCCCAGAAGCAGGGGTCCTTGGGTTTATCAAACGGTAGATTGCTATATTCATTGCCTACTGTGTCTTCAGTATCTAGCCTATTCCACTTGTCTACCCTTCTGTTTCTTAGCTGCATCCAAATTCCTAAAGGAGAAATTAAGTGAGTTACAGGAAGAAATGGGCAGCAAAACAATACAACTAAGGAGGTAAATACAGTATTAGGCAAGTTAGATATGACAGACTTTTAGTATGATTTAAATATAAAAGCTGACGCCGTAAGCAAATTAGAAGAGCAAGGAATAGTCTACTTGTCAGATCTATGAGGAAGGGAAGAATTCATGATCAAACAGGAGACAGAGAGCATTACAAAATGTAAAATTAATAATTTTGATTATATTACATGAAAAAGCTTTTGCACAAACAAAACCAAGGCAAACAAGATTAGAAAGAAAGCAGAAATATGGGAAACAACCTCAAACATGTAGAGAACTGAGTCAAATTTACAAGAATACAAGCCATTCTTCAATTGATAAATGGACAAAAGATATGAACAGGCAGTTTTCAGATGAAGAAATCAAAGCTATCTACAGGTATATGAAGAAGTGCTCTAAATCACTTCTGATTAGAGAAAAGAAAATTAAACAACTCTGAGGTACCTCATCACACCTATCAGACTGGCTAACATGACAAAATAGGAAAATGATAAATTCTGGAGTAGATATGGAAAAATTGGGACACTGATACATTGATGGTGGACCTGTGAAGTGATCCAACTGTTCTGGAGAGCAATTTGGAACTATGCCCATAGGCCAACCAAACTTTTCATATCCCTTTGATCCAGCAATAGCACTATTAGCTATGTATCCCAAAGAGATTGTAAGAAAGGGAAAAGGATCTATATATGCAAAAATATTTATAGCAATCCCTCTCGTGGTGGCAAAACACTGGAAATTGAGGGGATACCCATCAATTGGGGAATGGTTGAACAAGTTGTGGAATATGAATGTAATGGAATACTATTGTGCAATAAGAAATTATAAACAGGCAGATTTCAGAAAAACCTTGAAAGAGTAGCATGAACTGAAGCAAAATGAAATAAACAGAACCAGGAAAACATCATACACAATATCAGCAACATTACGTATGATGATCAACTATGAATGACGCAGCACTTCTCAGCAGCAGAATGATCCAAGATAAGTAGAAAGAACTTAGGAAGGAAAATATCCAGATAAAAAGCTAATAGACTCTGAATGCAGATTGAAGCATATTTCTTTTATTTACTTTATTCTTTCTTGTGTTTTTTTCCTTATGATCTGTTTCTTCTTTCACAACTGTAAATAATACAGATGGATATATTTTTACATGATAGCATATGTATAAACTATGTTAAACTGTCTACCATTTTCAGAAGAGGGGAAGAAGGGAGGAAAATTTGGAACTCAAAATTTTTAAAAATGAATGCTAAAAATTTTCTTGACATGTAACTGGGGAAAAAATAAAATACTATTAAAGAAAAATAAAGTCCAATGGCTTCTTGCTTTGTCTAAAATCAAACATAATTTTTTGTTTGGCATTTAAAGTCCTTCATAACCCAGATTCAGGCTATCTCTTTGGCTTTATTATACAGCCTCTCCCAAACTCTATGGTGTGACCACACTGGACTTCTTGTTCTTCAAATACAGCATTCCATTCCCCACTTGTGTCTTTTTGATATCTAGTCCTATGCCTGGAATTAATTAGCATTTATTGCTTGCCAGGCAATGTACTAGATGTTAAGGATACAGAGAAGAAGCAAAACCAAACCAGTTCTGGTCTTTAAGGAGTTTACATTCTAATAGTTTAGACAATGTATATAAATTAGAACATTCAAAATGGTACTAGGAAATTGGAGGACTAGGAAAGGCCCCCAGGAGAAGGCCGCATTTGAGCTGAGTCTTAAAGGAAGTCAATGAATCCAAGAATCAAACAAGGAGAGGGTGAACATTCAAGGCATAGGACAGCAAGCGCAAAGGCAAGGAATAGGAGATGGAGTATCATGGACAAGGGACAATAAGTGGGTCATCATGGCAGCACCGTATTAATCATAGAAAGCAGTAGAATGTAAGAAGGTTGGAAATTAGGAAATGGACAAATTGTGAAGAGTTTTAAATATCAAACTAAAACCTCTATATCTGATCTCATAAGTAATAAGGAATCAGTGTAGTTTATTGAGTAGGAAGATGCTTTGCTTTGGCAGCTACATGGAGATGAATTGGAGTTGGGAAAGATTTGAGGCATGGAGAACAATTAGAAAGCTATTGCAGTGGTCCACAACTAAGGTGATGAAGGCCTGAATGAAGATGGTGGCTCTGCAACGGGAATGTCTTTGAAAAAAAAAGTTATGGAGGGAGAAATTACAAGACACAGGCAATTGATAAGATATGTGGAATAACTGAAAGAGCTGAGGCTCTTTGGAAGGATGGATATTTCAGACTTGATGACTCAGAGGTATCTCAAACTCATTACCTTTACCCTCAAATTTTCCCTTTTTCAAAACTTCCCTATTATTGCCTAGAGGATGACCATCCTCCCAGACACCCAGATTTGCAGCCCCAACTCTTTCAATTATTCCACATACCTAATCAATGGCCTGTGTCTTGTAACTTTTTTTCCAAGACATTCCCCTTGCAGAGCCACCATCTTCATTCAGGCCTTCATCACCTCAGCTGTGGACCACTGCAATAGCTTTCTAATTGCTCTCCATGCCTCAAATATTTTCCCACTCAAACACGTCTCCATGTAGCTGCCAAAGTGATTTTCTACACAAGAAACGCATTCGTACCGTCAATGATCACGTGTTGTGACCCCACAAAGGGGCCTGGGAGATACCCAGCCAGAGGCCAAAATGAAGAGGAGGGAGAGAAACCCACGACTGCCTGGTTAACAGGAATTTTTTTTTATCGAGAAAAAATCAATAAACGTTTTTTTCTTCTTAGAGTACTAAGCCGAGAGAGGATTCAGTTGCAGATGGAGGCAGAAAGGTGATTCCCGGGCCTTTAAACTTGCCACTTTGGCCCCCAGAGAAACGGAGGGTCCTCGCTGCGCGAGCTCGCCCCACCTACACCTGCACGTCTGAAGAGCTGCTTTAGGAAACGTGGCTCCGCTCTCCCCCAGCTGGAAATGACAGCTCCCAAACGTGCAAGCGCATTCGAGGGACAGACAAGCTCCGCCCCGCATCACGTGGCAAGGACGCCGGGCCCCGCCCCTCTCCCTCAACCCTTTCGACTCCGCCACCAACCGAGAGAAAAAAACAGCCGACAAACCTCTTCTTACACATGCGCAGTGGGCTCATAGGGTCTCCTGCCGTGGGCGCCTCTTTGCCTACGCATGCGCGGTCTTTAAGGCGCGGGACGCTGTTACCTATCCCGGTGCTGGGTACACCTGCGTGGAAGGCAGCCCATCCTAGGCTGGCGATACTCGCCAGACCGGGGAGTGACGGGCAGATGTAGCAGCCGTAGGTTTTGAGGATTGTAGAGGAAAGAGGAGTGGTGGGGAGGGAAGGGTTAAGGGGGAAGAAACAGACCGATTAGATCGTTTCTCTCCCCTAAGGCTCAGCTTCTTGAATTGCCAGAAGAATTGGTACCAGAACATACCAGTCAGGAAATGAGCCGCTAAGGGGACCACTGCGCAGGCGCATTATGTCAAGGTCGGGGCGTTGTGAAATGGGAGGAGAGAGCTGAGGGAGGGCCATGTGGCTCCGCCCCTTCCCTCCTCGCATCACGTGCCGGAGGAGGCCGGGGTCATGTGAGCCTTCCGATGGCTGTGAGGTTCTAAACTACGGATAGGGAAGGCAGGAAGGAGTGCGAGTCCGTGAGAAGCAGGAAGAAGGCGCGCGCTGGAGGGAGGGGGCGCCGCCGCGCTCGCCCGCTTCTCTTCCCCCAACTTTCCCCCGGTTTAACTCCTTGTGGCCGGCGCGGTGTGAGGTAGCGCGCCCTCGCGCCGGGAGCCGGCTGCCCATCCCCCGCGGGGGCCGCTGGTGGACTGTGAGGCGGCCGTGGGGGGCAGGACGCCCCGGTCCGCTCCGGTTCCGGTCCCCCATCCCTCCTCCCGCCCCGAGCTCCCGGAGCCCAGTGCGCGGCCCGCACCCCGCGCCGTCGGCCCCGGCCCCGGGATGCAGAACGTGATTAACACGGTGAAAGGGAAGGCGCTGGAAGTGGCCGAGTACCTGACTCCTGTGCTTAAGGTAACCGGCCTCGGCCCCAGCTCCGAGGGAGGCTAGCCGGCGCTCCTGTCCCGCCGCCCCCGCCCGGGGGAGCTGGGGGTGGGGTAGGGTGGGGGTGGGGATCCGCCGTCCCGCCCCCGAGGGGACTCTGGGCAGAGACGGCCCACTCGGGGTGGGACCCCCGAGCCGATGCGGCTGCCGGTGAAAGGCTCGTCCGGCGTGGTCCCTTACAAGGATGGCCTTGGGAGCTGCTGCTGAGAGGCTCCCCCTCTCCCCTTCTCCGTTGCTGTTCAAACTGTTCTTTCTAGGTTTCTGGGCCCCTGCGTGTTCCATGTTCCCCTCTTACTGTGGTGCGGATTACGCGGTCCTCCGGCGGTAGAGCCAGAGCAGCCGTGGGTGAGGGCTGCAGGGGGGCAGGTTGGGTATCCTGTAGGGAAGGACTTCCAGAAGACTAGTTCTACCAGAGAGTGGAATGGAAAGTAAACGTGCGCCCCGCCTCCCCCTGGAGGGCTTCGTGCCCGTGGATGCCAGGCGTCAGGCGGGAAGGGGGATTCCTTAGGGACCCTGGAAACTAGCCACTGTGGAGGTCCTTCCCCAGCGACGTCAAACCCGAATGGAAAACCGATCCCTGCTGGCTGGGCATTGCGTTAGAGACCCGCTGAAGTAACCTCATCCGTGTTGTATTATGTGTATTATACATTTTTAAACATTTCCTAGTTACTGCTGGTTTGGGGAGCACTTGGGAGGTTTGCTCAGTTTGACACCTCTGCTTTCAAGCGCTGGCATTCTGTCATGAATGGCACTGCTGTTGACTCAGAAACTTAGAGCTTGAAACGATCATGTTTGGAATAATTTAGAATGAAGTTTCTTGACTTAAGTTGAAATACATTGAGCTCACAAGTTATTGACTATTGTAGATATGGTACCTAAGGGTATGGACTACTAGGGGTTAAAAGGGGCCAAGGAAGTTTTGGAGCAAAGTAGAGGAATTTAAACGTATTTTCTTACTGGACCTTTGATTTTAGTGATCTAAACATTTCCTCTGAAATTTAGTTTTAGAGAGTTAGAGGGGGAGGGAGGCAGGGAGGGAAGAGAGATTAAGAAGATAAAAGACTTGACCAGGTTTGTCCCGGCTAGTATTGTGGAAGGTCCTTTGCTCTATCCGCTATGTCACTTCTGCCACTCACTGAAACGTTGTTCTTTGTACTTTATAATTACAATAAGTCCTTTCAGTGCACAGTATTTTAATCTGATTGGGGCTGCACACAGAGTTTTGCTGCTGGAGTTTGACACCTCTGCGTTACAGCCTTAGTGATTAGAGAGGAAAACTTTTCTATGCAAGATATCTCTTTACCATTTCACCTTAAGCCACCAGAGTTGTTCAGGATGCAGGTTTTTGGGAAACGTGGCTGTAAATTGACTTAAGATATCAAAGAACATCTTGTTCCACAAAAGTCTTATAAAAACTATCTATTTTTTACTAAAATTATGGCTGAAGTCTAAAACTGTAGCTAAAGTTGAATCCTAAAAAATTTAAATTTGCAACAAACTGAACCCTCATTTGCTTCCTCTAAGTTGTTTTTTTCTTTTCCTCAGCCAGATACTGTGGACTAATACTATAATTAGCACCAGATGTAATCTTGTGGACTTTAGTAGGAACAGATGTAAAATTAGCTCTCTTAAATTAATGATAGTTCTTCTAATGAAAAATATCAACTGCATTATAATGCATAGAGCAGCAGTCATAAAAATTGTTCTTTTATTACTCTTTCAGAAAACAAATTTGTAGATAATGAGGTTACTTCCTGCTTTTGTAACTTACATCTTAAGTCATTACAATTGTATAATAGCTTTTTGTATATTCCTACTAAAGAACAAATTATGGTCATTAGGAGTATCTTGACTATTCCTTCATCTAATTTTTAAGAATTATGTTAAAATTTTTAATGAGAATTTAAACATCTTTGAAAATATCTAGGACCGGATTTATTTAAGACAAATACAAAGCTATACTTGGCAAGCTGAAAACAATAGTAAACATAGCTATAGTTCAGAACATCCATGGATTAGGTCTGCTTGGAGGGAAAATATATGTTGGACTATATTTTCATACTCATTTGCAATTTTATTTCAAGGTTATACTTCATTTGCGTAAAACTTTTTTTTTTTTAACCTGGGACTTAGAATTTAAATTTTTGCTCAGCTTTTAATTTCCTGTACACTATGACCTCTGGTAAATCATTAAATTATCTAAAAATGAGAGTGATAGTTTGCATCTATGTCAAAAGCAAATACTGCTTTTGCACATAATTTTAACTACTTAAAATACAGATGTGAAAGAACTTTTGCCTTGAAAGTAAAGAAACATAAGAAAGTTTAGTTGAGTCGAATGGGAGTTGCTGTTATGTATGGCATATACTATTAGAAATGATGTAAACACAAAGGAAGAAGCTTTTTTTCTGTGGAAGACCTGTAGAAATCAGTTGAGAATCACAAATAAAAAGTAACTTTGAATGTTTTTGTTTTTTGGAAAGAAATTCTTCACTTTTAAAGTTGACAGTAAGAATCTTTAAAATAATAAATTACATGTTATTTAGAAATGCAAGAAGATTAGGATATAGAACATCTGTTTGACTTCTTGGGCCCAACTCTATAAAATTAACTAGTTGTCTAACTTTGGCTAATTCTCTTAACTTTTTTGGGTCTAATTTTTTTCAGGGGACTCGAAACTTCCAATTCTGAATAAAATGAATAATAAATTTTAGAAATTAAGCAAAAAACTTCATTTAATTGGAAAACTTGAGTAAAACTTAAGGAATTACTTTCTGAGTCTTTTAATACTAAATTGAAATTCTTTAATTAGGCTAAACAGAATTGATAGTAAAGTGATAGTAAAATAGTGTAGACTTTGCATCATAGGCAGAAAAGTTATTTCTGAGCAATTTGATGGTTTTGTCAAGGAAGGTTGAAAATAGTGCCAAGTTTCTAAATTCCATTTCTAAGATTTCTCCAGAATCTAATTGAGGAAAAATTAGATAAACTTTGTAGTGTTTTTAAATATTTTTAAATGTCTTTGATACCGTTTCACTTACTTGTGCAGTAAAGAACTGTTGACTGTGTATAAAGTGCTCTAGTTTTATGCTTTGTCAAAGTGAACTCTTTTTTTTGGTTCATTTCAGGAATCAAAATTTAAGGAAACTGGTGTGATCACCCCAGAAGAGGTAAGTTTAATTTCTTTTAGATTTATTTGTAGTGTTTAGTTCTGATTTTGATAGTTTGATAAATTCTGCAGTTCTTTACTGTTGGAGGGATTGTCCACATTGATAAGATCATTATCCATTTGAATCATAAGCCCTAATTGTATTAAATTAATGGTTGTCTTTGCTTCTCATGTTAAAAGTATCCTGAATATTTGCCTTGTTTGGAGTAAGATTAATCTCTTTCTTCCACTGATTACTGATTGTACAAAAAATGTACAGCTTCAGACTACTTGCTGTAGAAGGGCTTAATTCTTCCTCCTTTTCTACTTTACCAAATATCTTTATAGTTCTGCTGTGCATTATGTAGAAAATCTAGTCATCCAAGCTCTTTTCAGATTTATATGGCACTGATGCTTGATTTAGCTTTACCTGTGCAAAGCAGCGTGTTTCACACCCTCTTTTTAGAGACTTTTCTTAAGCTTTTCTAAAATGTTACTTTCTTTTCAACAAGTATAAAGCTTCATAAGCATATGATTTAATTTATAAGCACATATCAGTTTTATTCTTTGATTCTTTTAGATACCAGTGACACTTATATCACGTTTTATGAACAGTTGAAAAAGTTGTGTCAGGTTCTTTTTAAAAAATATTCCTTGAAGTCTTGATCTTGAGGTCTTTTAAGCTTCTCCCAACTAACTGGTCTTTACTTCCAAAAGAGAAAAAAATGTCATAAGCAGGTTGATTGACAATATAACTTTATTACTTTGAAGAAAAAACTAGTTTGTCACATTTTAAAATGAATTGTATTGGATAATCTTATGAGCATGACAGCCTTAATGAGAGAATTGGTTCTTCTAGAATAGTAGTACTATGCTTAAACTGGTAAGTAAGTGTGAGATGCTGAGATGACAATGATGTTTTTTTAATTTCTTGACTGACATTGAAGAAAAGTTAACAAAATTTTGGTTTTAGTCCAATACACTTTTACATATATACAAAAAGTGTGCTTTAGACATTTTTTTTTTGACTATTGGTCTGAAGAGTTGAAAGCCTAAAATCCAAGTGAAGACAATTGAGTTTGGGAAAGGTAATATTTCTTGAAAAAACAAAGCTCTGTTGATACCTTTTTTTATGTCACCTTCATTTACATTGTGTGTGTGTGTGTGTGTGTGTGTGTGTGTGTGTGTGTGTATTCCTCCCTCCTCCTCCAAGAGAACCATCCTCTGAAACAAAGAAAGAGTGCATGATAGATGTTCAGCAAAACAAGGCAACAAACTAACCAAGTCTGAAAGAATATATGTATTCTTCCATACCATAGCCCTCCACCTCTATGAAGGAGGGAGGTGCATTATGTCATTTTTTTCTTTAGTATCAAACAAAATTATTATAATTAATCAGTGATCAATTCCTATCCCCCCCAACACCAGCAGGTTTTTTCCATGTACATTGTTTTACGTGTGGTGTATATTCTTTTGCCAGTTATGCTTGCCTCACTTTACATTAGTTCATATAATTCTTCCCATGCTCTATATTCTGTAGCATAGTTATTGTCCATTACATGTGTTTACCACAGTTTGTCCATTCACTAGTTGATAGAGCAGTTGTTTTTCTAATATAGGTGGTCTCACAGACAAGTTTCACTGCCTAAGGTACAGTTGTATGATTGCTTTTATTGACTACCCTCCCCTTTTCCTCTATCACTACAAATGATTTTAGTGCAGATGGAATGCTAAATCAATGCACATAGCTTTGTCTGGTCTTCTTATGACTATGATGTTTGCTCAGTTATAAGACAGTTGTAGTTAAGGGCATAGACTGTGACTGTTAAACAGTTTGAATAATAGCTCACATTTATGTAGCACTTTAAAGTTGATAAAGCATTTTCCTCACAAGAGCTGTAGCTGTAGGTGGTGTCAGTATGATGTCCATCTTATAGTTGAGGAAACTGAAGTTGAAAGAAAGTGACTCACCCATGATCATGAAACGTCGGTGGGAGTTGAGCCTAGATTTCAAGCCTGACTTTCTGCTGTCTTTCTAACTGTTTCACATCAGGGGATGAGCTCATGGCCTTGGTAGTATTCACTAAAACACCGAATAAAAACTTGTTTCCTAAAGTGTTCTTTTATAAAAGGCACAACCTTTTATAGCTACTGTGGTAAGTCAGCCAGTAGCAACTACAGAAGAGTTAAATAATTTTTGGATGAAGAGAGTGCTATTGTAGGGGTGAGGTTAGACCTGGAACTGGAATAGAGAGGGGAAATAAAGTCCCTGAAACCTCCTAGCTTACAAAGGGGGTGCTGCTATGAGCAGATGCCTCCTTATTCTGTGGCTCTCTTATATGGTTGTGTGAAAGCAAGCTGGAACAGTGGAATTGTGGTATGATGGTATTGTTTGTTTTATCTTGTTCTTTCTTTGGATAAAATATCTGTAAGTCTCCATCTAATTGCATGTTGTGGAGATATTATGGTAGAGGAGAGAGGTTAAAAATACACATTACTTACCTGCCAGTAAAAAAAAAATACTTTAACATAACATTGATAAAAGAACTATAGCTTAGAAATATTTTGAGCAAAAGAAATTGTTTTTAAAGCAAAACAGGATTAAATATAAATTCTGTCTATCTCTGGATAAGGTGGCATTGATTCTTTTGAGTTACTATGAACTGATGATGCATTGTATAAAAGTTACTAAATAAAAGCTAAAATTTTAGCAGTAGGTATTGATGCATTCAAGTTAGTAATTGAAATTTATTGTCTGAGGTATGAAGCAAATCATGGTAGGAAGACAGTGCATGGTACCCTGTTTATCTGATAAATCTCAGCACTTTTTTATATCACATTTCCTCGGAGCCTGTTATGAGACACTTGCAGAAAGTAGGACACAGTAATATTGGCTATACATTCTACATAGACTGTATTGGAGTTTTGTCTCAACTTTGCCATTAACGTTGTAAGAAGACATTCTAGTCTCAATTCTACTGCTAAGTTGCTATGTGACCACTTCTTTTTTCCAAGCCTTAGTTTCTTCATCTGTAAATGAATTGTGTTGGATTAGGTGACCTCTAAGATCTCTTCCAGATTTGAGTATAAAATTATCTTACTATTATCCCTTTCTTAAAATGGTATTCTCAAAGTATTTGATAATATTGTAGTAATCCATAGTGAATCTGTCATGACATAAAACAAATGCTTTTATACAATATTGAAAGCTTATGGAAGATATCTCCTTTCCAGTATACTCTTCAGTAATAAATGATTGGGGGAGCTACTAGTAGTTGAGAAAATATGTATGTCCCTTGCTTAAGCTAGTTCTCACTACAAAATATATTTAACAGGATATCAGACTGTTCTGAAAAATACGTTCTCTATTCTACATTAAGGTGAGCTCATCTCTTGACCAGACTGAAAAATAAAATAATAGATATGACACTTTAAAAAAAATTGCCCTATTTTGGTTCATAAATACATTTGCCTTTGCATATTATGCAATTTGTGTAGTTGGTGGATTCTGATTCATAGAATGTCTAGAAGTTCTTCAGACTTCAAAAGTAAGTCTTAAACTTTATCTCTCCATTTATCTCTTCTTTATATGTCCATCATTCAGAAATATACTCTTAAAATTCAGCATATTGGAAATGAAAAACATATGCCACAATGTATGTAAACTTAGTTCTTAGGTAGATAGTATCAATTTTTATTCAATTTTTTCCCTGTAGTTTTTCTTAATGAATTTTTAGCTAATGACAATATAAAACACTAGAATACATATAACAAGTTACATGTGATTCTGCTTGGGAGCGGTGGAATAAATGAAAAAACTCTTTCAGGTCTAGGAAGTTTGTGATTTAGTGAATGTAAGGTAAAAGTGTCCAGAGGTTGGATGAGCACCTGTCAAATATAGAAAAGATTTCTGAATTTGGTAGGAGGTCGAATTAAGTGAATTTTAATGTCCCAACTCTCAATAAATGTATTTTATGCTTCTCAAAATACATAAATTCAAATTTTTATATGTGAGGACTTGTGATTGCATTAGTGTAATAAGCTCCTAATGTGGAAACTATTCAGTGGTTCATATAGACAACTCTTTTATAACTTGTAGTCTTAGTGTTCCCTAAAGGCACTGAAAAGTTGACAGTAGTTGTCCAGGAAATAACCTATTGATACTGTGCTTGAACCCAGATCTTTTTGATTCTAAGCCTAGCTCTATCCATTATGCTACATTGCTTTTCATGGTTATTCATTCATAACAATTCTAAGTTGTAGTTTTATTTGCTTTATACTATGATCCTCACAGATGGTGATGTTATAATCCAGTGATAGTTATCTTAAACTCACTTATTTTATTTCACTTCCAAATTTAATTTAAACCTTGTTCAGTGTTTAAAATTTGAAATTTAATAATCATCAGAGATAGGTCTAAAGACTGGTAGAACAGGTTTAGTGTCTTAATGCATTTTACATTTATATGTGCTGCTAAGGTTACTTAGAGTAATCAGATTGGTATTTTGCCACATGATATCCAATGATATTCAACCTTTTTTTCCCCTTTCCTATTCTTTTATCTTTCCTCCAAACTCTGAATAGTTTGTTGCAGCTGGAGACCATTTAGTCCATCACTGTCCAACATGGCAATGGTAAGTAAACTTAAGTGGAGAAGTTTAGACATAGGCTGTGGTTTGAAATTTATAGGAAGCTGAGTTTTACACAGTTGCAAAATATGCAACTATATGGTTTTGGTATGTTTACCAAAGAGCTTTTGATACTGAAAGTGTTCCAGTATTTCTCAAAGTGTAGTTAATAGAGAAGGAAGTGAAAATTAGTTTTGTTTTTCTCAGAAAACAGAAATGGTTTTAATTTTTATGTAAAAACTTTTTCTTTCTCTATCTTGAATTTCTTTGTTAATAATTTGTACACCTCAGCTTTTGATTATTTTGTTTTACAAACTCAAATTCCATTGAAACATGGCTACTCTTTTTCAAAATGAATTAAAAAACATTTATCAAGAAACAAGCTTCTTAGGTAGTACCTTTAATTCTCAGAATAATGCTTTGAAAAAGGAGAGTTTTGAGTTATATGTGTACCTCAATTTATTTAAAACTCAAAATAGGGAAACATTTGACTCAGGGGTTTCAAAAGCACAAGTTCCCCCTTCAGGAATTGACATTTTGAAAGATCCACAGTAGTGATTAAAACGCATCTTGGCTACTTTGGTCTGCAGATGTTGAAGGTTGGTGACTGTAAACTGGAGTCTATTAACTTCGAGGCTTTTAAAAGTAATTAATAGGAAAATCTCAGTAAACTGAAGTAAAACTTCAAGAAAGACAAATATAAATAACAGAATGTTTTAATGAAAATAGTCTAATTTTAAGTGTATAGACAATAACAAACTATAATGGCTGGAACAGTTTTCCTAACACTTTCGTGGATAAGGAACATTTATATTTAATATTTTGTGTGAAAGTGCATGCTACTGGCGTAGCCTCCCAAAGGTGGAGAAATATATCTATACTTCTTCTTACGTTCTAGATTTTTCTAGCAAAAATCTTTTCCACTGGTAGTACAGAGGTAATTCCTGCCTACCGGTCATAAATTTGTGGGATCCTGATTTATGTTTTGCTATATGCTGTCCTCAAAGCTTATTTAACTAAATAGTTTTAAATTAAGGTTTTAGATAAGTTTCTTTCAACTGTGGTCTCTACCACTTGTAGATAGGCAATTTCTGCATTTACTTTAGTTTTGATTTCTAAACCAGAACCTTTCATCACTTACATACTTTTTAATCACGTTTCTAGCCTTCTTGGAATTTTTCCCTCCCTGAGGCATGATAGGGGACACATTACTTTTTCTTTAGCCTTTATATATGTTTTAAATTTACAGTTGAGTTCATATTGAGAAACCATCTCATTTGGTATCTGGAAATTTTTAAAAATTATCCTATATCTATTACCAAACATGCTGTAATTTCTTAAGTAGTTTTCAAGACCATTTAACTTGTCAGAAAATTTTTATTTTCACAAAAAAACACATTCAGTAAAAACCTTTTATTTGCTTCTAAAATTTTTATCAGCATTACCTACCATTGTGAAGATAATGTTCTTTTATATTTCCTTTATAATCACAATGCCTGATCAAAAGTTTAAATCCTCGATTAATATAAAGGTTGATCCTTAGGTGGAATTCATTCTTTTCCTTTTTTGGTACATTTAATACTAGTTTTAGTACATTTAGTAAAGTTGGCATGGTAGAATAGTTTTGTTTCTGTTTTCATTTCAGTCATAGCCCTGAACCCTGATCCATACTTCTGCTTGACATCACCAAATAGGCATAGGACTAGCTTACACTAGCTTTGTATTTGAATATGCTACTCCTAGCCCTTTGCTCTAGCTTCAATATGATTGGCATCGAACCTGATCAACTAATACAATTGATTCTTAAGCTTGGTGAGATGGGACAGGAGAAAAGATGATGTTGACAGGGTGCTGGTTCTGCTGTGATAGACCTCAATATATAGAAGGGCCAAGAATGCCGAATTATACTTACATGCTACTGCAGTCTGCCTCAGCTTCAGTGAGTGATCAATGTCTAACAGGTTTTTAACAGTTGTTTATGAAATAGACCTACTAATCAGAGGCTAGATCACCTGCAAAAAGAATTTCATCCTATCTGTGTCTGAACTGGGATTCTGCCCAATAATTTGATGCTTGATTCAGAAGCAAGGCTGTAATATATTTCAAATCTGGTAGAGATGACCTTCCAAACTATACTTGGCACAAGACATCCTTTTATGTTGCCTTTCCCTCAAATGTTAACAAATAGAATTAAGAATCTGAATTGATGATGTAATGGTTTTTGTTCTGAGAGCAAAAGTAGTTGCTAAATAGTTCTGTATTATTTTATCCTATCTAAGTTTGTATTTATTTGAACTCCCTTCTTTTAAATATTTGTTTTGTGGTATGTCTTAATGCATATCTAGTTATTATAAAATACTATGTAGTTCTTAGTATAAGTATCGTTTCTTTTTTGATTGTTTAAGCAAATCACTTGTTCCATATTTTCCAAATTCCTCTTTTGTACACACTAAAAAGTACTAATAATATTAGTTCAGCAAGACACTGTGTTAGGCAGTTTTTTAAGAATTCTCTGTGCTTCATTTTCAAGTTTATAAACATGATGCCTTCTAATTTGCTTTTATGTTGATTTTGATTTATTTATTTGCTACTTTTTACTATTTAAGGGCTTCAGGGGAAGAATTGAAAGTCAAGGCATACCTACCAACTGGCAAACAGTTTTTGGTAACTAAAAATGGTAAGGTTTTTTTTTTTTAATATAGTAATGAAATAATATAAATCTGAGATTATCAGATAAGTGTAATTGCATAAAAACATAGAAACAAAAAAGTTTGTGCTCATCAAGCTAATTCTACATGGATTGGTAATACAATTACACTTGCCTTCTTAACTCTGAAAAAAGTTATGAAAGCTAACAAAATTATATACTCTAAAAATGGATTATCTGAAGTTTTAGGAAGTCTTCTGAATTGCTTCTTTTTTTTTTCCACCAGTTTCACTTAATTTATTCCATGAAAAATCAGAATTTCTGTTGTATCTCATCTTTAACTAGCTTGATTTCAGCATAACACTGAAAAGGTAGTTGGGTGTTCATTCATCTATTCAGAGTAATTTGCTCTTTATTCAGAATTGAGAGCCTACAGAGAAAGAAGATTAAGAGTTGTTGACTGACATTTTAAAAAGCAGATAACAGGACAGCTGAATTCATGAGATAGTACATATTAAAAGTTTTAAGTGTGTTTTTATCTTAGTTTTATTCCCTTTCAATAAATGAATGTAAGATGATGAAAAAGTTAGTTTGAGATTCTGTAAGGCAATCTAGCAAGCTGAAAGGCACCTCTACCACCCTGTTGACTGGCAGATGGTACCTTCCTCTTTCCTCATGTCTGCCTCCTGCTTCCCTGTGTGGAACATTAGAGCCATCCTTGTGCAATGTCAGCCAAGGGCCTCAATGTCATCTCTTTTTTCATCCCACTGCCATCCATGTCTGGGCAAGTAGGATAGTGGTATCACCAAAAAATTGAGCTTTTCTTGCACTTTTCCTGGCAGCTTTGCCGGTCAGAGAGTTTTATGCAGCAAAATAAGTGTAGACAATAACTCAGATCCCTTTTTAGGAGCTTTTTAAATATGGTGTCTATTGAAGGTATTTGTGAAGATTTAACACTCCCTTTTCCTTAAAGCACCAGTTAATAACTGCATTTGTCAATTTTCCTTAGTGCCTTGCTACAAGCGTTGCAAACAAATGGAATATTCAGATGAATTGGAGGCTATAATTGAAGAAGATGATGGTGATGGGGGATGGGTAGATACATATCACAACTCAGGTAAGTAAAGAATTGGTGATGATTAGTAAATGGGAATAGAGTGGCATGTATAAAATTTGAATAACTTTCACAATCTTTTACAACATTTTTTAAGCAAGAATTAAAGAACTTTTATTTTTAAGGAAATAGGAATAAAAGATATAAAAAGTTTACTTTAAAGAATACTAGCTTCTTAAAGTACTTGTAGTCCTAGCTGTTCTTTAGAGTTTGTTCCTCTTCTTTCATTTTCCTTTTCTGATTTTTTTTAAAAAATAGCTAAGTTACATATTCAGTGACAACAATTCTGCAATTTATTTTATTTGTATCCCTTTCTCTACCTCTCCCTCAACTGCCTTCCTAGGATGTAACCTTGAGGTCAGGGATCATGTCTTATTTATCTTAAATGTCATCCCCAGTACCTTGCAAATAGTAGACACTTGATGAATATTTGAATGAATCTTAAAAAGGTTCTTAGCTGATTGTCCTGCTTTGACCTATGTCTCTTTACATTATAATATAAGCAGTTCATTTGCAAACAGTTTAAAATAATAATAGCTTACATTTATTCATCACTTTATTGTTACAAAACTCCTTACATATATTGTCTCATTTGGTCACACAGCCAGTAAGTGGTGGAGCCAGGACTTGGACCCAGGTCTTCTGACTACAAATCCAGTGCTCTTTCCACAAGTTGTAAGTTGGTTATTTGGAACTCTAAAACCATTTTCCCGTAGAAACAACATTATAAATGGGTAAGCTAGTTTTATCCATAATATAGAAAAAGCATGGTACTAATAGTATTATTTTAATTATATTTAACTACCATTTATAACATTGTTTCTATGGAAAAATATATTTTGAGTCCCAACTTGTGATATTAGGAACATATCCTCCTACTCAGTAACTTGTTAGCTTTCTACACCTCTGCATAATAGAAGACAGCTCTTTACATCTCCAAGTCTACATAAGAGAAAAAGCACCTTTCTTCAATTCTACATCTGCCTTAGAGAAGGCACCTCTCTACATGTCTCCATCTGCATAAGAGAAGGTACCTCTCTAGGTCGGTCATCCCCTCTGTGTTCAGAAATTGGGTCCAAAGGGTAGTTGGGGAGGTGGAGATTGGGAGGGATTACTTTCCCATACCTATTCTATGTGTCATTGGTAAATTAAATTTTCTTAATTGGATTGCACCTTTAATCTTAAAAGTTCACAGCTTTTATTTAAGTTAAAAATATCTTAATGCTTTCTTACACTGAGTATTGTTAAATATTTGGAGCTCCCTTTTCTCTTAACCTTTCCCAAAAGTTTTGAGCTACTGTGTTTTGTAATACTAGAATTTTACTGTGCCTAGAGGCTATATCAAATAGAAACTATTATAAGGTGCCGTGTGCTCTCTGATGTTTCTTTTGGTGAGAGAACTGTGTTAGTGAGATTTTGAGTTCATTCACTTTGTGAGCCAGTTAGTTTTCGTTCATTCCCTTCCCATGAGCTGAACCCAGATTTCAGTTCAGCTGTCTTGTAAATGCATCTCATTGGCTGCAGAAAGGAGTAGAATCAATACTCTTCCCCACTGCCGGAAGGACAGTTTAGTGCATGACCTAACCATTCAGGAAGAAGTAAGTTCCCCACCGCTGAGTGCCTCCAAGCAGAAACCAGTCATTACTTAGATGGGACATGCTTCAGGTAGGGATTGTGATAGATGATTTCCTGGGTCTCTTCCAGCTCTAAGATTCTGTTGTGATAGCCCAAAAGTATCATTTTTACATACAAAGACCACATAATTTCTTATTTATAATGTATTTGTGTGTGTGTGTGTGTGTGTGTGTGTGTGTGTGTGTGTGTGTGTAGGAAACACTAATTCTTAGAGAACATATCTTTGACCTTAAATTCTAAAATTGATTTTTTATTGCCCTGTGGTTTTTCAAGCCCTTGAGAATGTGACCTTATGTGTGAGAGTAATTTCAGCCTATTCTCTCCTGCATTGTCAGTGATAGCTGTACTTCTAAGAAATTTTGATTGAATTGGGATTACTATTGTATTTAGATTGAACCACAATACAAGTGCATTTAGTTCTTATATAATTTCAGAGAAGTATTTCATAATAAATATTTTCATATTTCTAATGAATTTTGTAATGAATCTAGCCAGGTGTAGCCATTATTTCACCACTGCTAACAAAACCAACTACCAGTAGAACGTTTATTCTAGAGTAGTATGGGTTGTGCCCATAGGATTTAGTGCAACCATTTGGGGAATTGATGCATCCAAGTATTATCAGAAGCGTATAGTCACATTAAGACAGTTGGCAGTTGACTTTGAATGACATTAGGGATTCTAGTTCCCTAATGTGTATTTTCTTTCCATTCTTGTTGTGAAGCATCTAGTCAAAAATGTTGGCAGGTATTTCTAACTTGGAAATAATATCAAATAGCTTGTTACTGCCAGCTGTTTGGCTAAAAAATAAATGTATTTTTACAGCGTTCTTCTCAAGATATCTAGGTCCTGAAAATTGTAGAATGTCTCTATTTACATGTTTAGGATTGTTTAGATTCTTCTGAAGCAATAGTTCAAATTTTGTGGGGAAAATCTTTTGGAAATGAGTTTAAGATACAGATGGATATTTTTTAGACTTTTAATCTATTAATAGAAATATCCATGATAGAATAAGTTATTTTTGCACCTAAAACTAATTGAGAAATAATGTAGCATGAAATGTAGGATTATAAGTAAATGGACATAATTTTATTAGTTCTAAGATATAAAATTTTATTGGGCTTCCATTGCCTATATTTGTACAGTGAAGTTATCTCCTTAATTTTTAAGGAAGTTGTGAGGATTTCATCAGTATTTTTAAAGTGTGTTGGCTCCCTTAAACCACAGAATCTATATTCATACCAGATAATGGAGAATTTTTAATCTAATATTAGTAATTCTGACCTATTGAATTTTATAGGTATTACAGGAGTGACAGAAGTAGTTAAGGAGATTACCCTGGAAAGCAAGGTATTAGTTTCATTTCTTATTTAATATGGAGAATATGTTAATTTTTTTTTAAGAAAAATTCTGACATCAATTTAGCTAATTCAAATGTTGAAGTAATCTATCAAAATTCAACTTTTTTTGTAATTTTTTTCTTCTTATATAAAACTTTTATTGTTTGTTCCTAAACTTGTCTCCTTATTTGCCTAAATTTATCTTGTTTAGGAGGCTTTTGATATTCGAGATATGGGAAAACCTCATTGTTTGGTATAGATTGGCAAATTCAGTCTGAATTACAGACTATTTTAAGATAAAAGTAATTTCTTGTTCAAGTATATACAGCAATTAATGTGGCCACCTGGTAGCAATTCTTGGTGGATTTTCTTGCTTTAAAAATAAGATTGCATGTATAAAGCAAGTGATCAGCAGATGTTAATAGATGCTTACTGGCTTTTGAAGTTTGTACCCATCAGTATTTCTTGAAGTAGTTTAAACATTCTTTCAGCAATCTTTTATGCAATATTGATTTAGCAAGCATTTTCTTCCTAGAGACTGAAAAAAGGACACGTTAGCTTAATGATTGTTAAAAAATTATCACAAATCATGAAGAAGTTACTTCAAATTAGTGAAGTTTTACTTTATAATAAATATATTTTCTTCTATTAAATTTTTTGGTGGAAGGATATTCAGAGTAGGGAGATAATTGTCCTGTGTTGAGGATTTTGCCTAATAAATGGATATGCTTAACTATCTAGTCAACTCTAAATTAGAGGTGTGGCTATTTTAGTATTGCTTTTTTCAACCATGTGAAAACCGCACTTTAAAAAGTTATACAGTGCCTACTATACATATGTATGTATACATGTACATATATAGAAAGTTGCTCATTTATTCTAACATGAGTAGAAATACCTGATAAAAAGAACATCAGAATTAATAATCATAGGCAAAAAGTCATGACTCATTCTCATACATTTAGCGGTAGACTTTTATTTTGTAGTAATATTGATCTCTCATTATTTCTTGAGTATTATGCTGAGTTTAATAGAAAATTTGTTAAAATTTATTTTTACATTTCTCTTTAACAACTTCAGTTTTCCGTTAGGATAAAGTTTTGTACCAACTTGTGGAGGTTAACATTGACAAACCTCTTTTTAAAGAGATGATGAAGAGCTACTTAAAAGTTTTACACTAATAATTTTGCATTTTTAGAAGCAGTTTCTGTTCACTATGATAATCTTTCCTTGCTTCTATCTCTATTTTGCATTTGGCAAATGACTTCAGTCATCTGATTATTACAAACAAATACATTTTCCAGGTATGAGTAGACCACTGCTATGAATATTTCCACTTTCTGTTGCTATTTCCCTTTCATCCAGGTTTGTACATTCTTCTTAGCATGTGGGATAAAACCTCCCATATTGTAGTCATTTGCCAGATGTTTCCTCATTTGCAGATTCACTTTTGTTTGAGATGTTTTCATCATTTTGTTTTAGTGGCAAGCAGAACAGGTGAAACAATAAGGTAGATGAATCTAGATTTAGAATTTATCATGTTTATTATACTCAATTCAGGCTTACCGAGTATCAGTTATATAAAAATGATGGTTCTTTGTGAAGCATATGTAACTTCAATCATACATGATAAACAGTATTAGTGCAGCCTAGAATTAATTAAGAAAAGACTTAAGTTGTTGTCTTTAAGTATCTAAAGTGTTGCAATTAAGCATAATTTTTGCTTTAGTTAGAAATAGAATACTATTGGGAATTTATCAGGTAAGTATATTTTGGAGTACTTATAATAAGATATTTATTTCACCCTGAGATAAATTATGTGAGAGATAAAGTTAGCTTTATTTTTTTCTCATGAGGGACTAGATTAACTGAAAATATTTTCCATTTTATTGGCTATCTGTTTTTAATTTTTTTTTTTACATTATACTATAATTGGCTTTAAATGTGATTTTCAAAGGATAGTATAAAACAAGACTGCTCAGCTTTATGTGATGAGGAAGAAGAGGAAGATGAGGGAGAAGCAGCAGATATGGAAGGTATTTTTTCTTTGGATTTGATTGAATCATTTTAGAATACTAATTTGAGAATGATGTATGTGGTGGATGTAGCAAAGACCTTAATCAAATAACATTCTTGAAATATAATAAAGTATAGAAGGGTATATAATGTGAATTTTCCTGCAGAACTTGGAAGGGATAGGAGTCAGGAAAGAGGCCACAGGCCTGGGGGGGGTGGGGGGCCTGCACATGGTTCAAGGACAAATGAGGACTGGGAACAGAAGGAAGAACAGAAGGGGGAAAACTCAGGACTGGGCAGGTGTATGCCAGCATGGATTGATGGAAGATGGGTGGGGAAGAGACATTTAGGCAGATGGATGGAACAGGCAAAGGTCTCCTCTCCTGAAACCTGAAGTCTTTAGCCCAGCCTCTCTTCCTATCCAATCTGACGCATCTCTCCATGCCTCTGTTCTTCTTCTTTCACTTGGAGTGTTATGCTTTTGTTTGTTTTTTATTGGAGGGGAATGGGAGAGCACTGAGCTGAGGCAAGAGGGGAGGGAGATCACAGTACTGTACAGTCAAATAATAATAGGTGTTTTTTTGGGAATTTGTATTTCTTTCAGAATTCTTTATGTAAAATTGAATTTGCATAATGGAAATTTATGTTACATGGGAACTCTGTGTGTATGTGTGTATATTACACTATTCATGTAATAAATTGCTGCTATCACATGAAGAAGTAATACTTCACTGCCTTATGGGAGTGTTTGCTTATTCAGCGAATCACATGGTAAAAAACTTGTGTTCTTTAGTCAGGAATCTTGCATAATCTGACTGTTTCCTAGTTTTACAAAGAAGATTGAAAACATCTTCCTGTTTTGTGATTCTGGAACTTAAATATTATATCTGAAGTGTAATGACCAATGGGGAAAGTGTATCTTCGGTTTTGTCATGCTAGTTATTCTTAAGGTTCCAGATATTTTATTCTGTTTTTTACCAGGTGGATAAAATTTGGATAAGGGTGCTGCTATGTTATCAATCCATCCTTTTTCTGTTTACATCAATATTTTAAAGGCCCATAATTGTATTGGAGTAGTACTTCTCCAGTAGTGCAGATTGCAGCAGTCTATATTTTACTATTTTGTGAGTTGCTGGGCTCTAAAAAAAAGTCAATACCTCATGTCTAAAATTCTGATGAATGAATCTTTCCAAATAAGCTAATCATCCTTAAAAAACAAAACATTCTGCTCAGAGGTTGTGTGCTTGAGCTTTTCCATCTTGGTAGAAGGAACATCAACTTGCGCTCTGCAAACAACCTTGTAGGGGCCCAGGTTAACTTCACATCACAGTGAGGTATTGAAGTGGAACTTCTGCAGAGGTTTTTTCTTACTGTCTTTTAAAACATTTTTTTTTCTTTAATACACTGAAATGATGTGTTGTTTTATACTTGGTAAATTTTTGATCCTTTTTTCATTAGTTGTATTTTGTTTTTCCTAATAGAATATGAAGAGAGTGGACTCTTGGAGACAGATGAGGTTTGTAAATAGGCTTTTTGATTGGTATTTTTTAGGAGGTTGGTTCATCTTCCAAGGAATTTTTCATAAATCTGTATTCTTATAACCTTTAAAATTTCTAATGAGAAGTTTTAATTTTGACTTAAACCATTTCTCTTTGAGAAAATGAATTAAATGTAAAAGAAACAGAATAGAAGAAACAATTTCTAGTATTTGTCATAAATAATGACTAACTTTTATATGTTTTACGGTTTTCAATGCATATTATCTTTTTTTTTATTTGGCATTATACCTCAGGCTACTCTGGACACAAGAAAAATAGTAGAAGCTAGCAAAGCTAAAAATGATGCTGGAAGTGAAGATGCTATTTTACAAACCAGAACTTATGATCTTTATATCACATACGACAAATATTACCAGACTCCAAGACTCTGGTTATTTGGTTATGATGAGGTAAACCTATAAGGAAATAATTTTAAGTGAAAATAATTTGCATTGATGGTAGATTTGGTTTTTTTGTTCTCATGTGCCTAATTTTATGACTTCATGAATCTGATTTGATTTTATACTTAATGCTTTTGAACTTGAATTTGTAGTTTGAAGGAACTATAAATTCAGCTATATAGGACTATGTTAATAATGTTTTAAATACATATAGATCACTATTACCATTAAGCACCTTGGTTCCACCTAGTGTTATATTTTTGAACTTTTATCTCCAAAATTTGAGAGAAGATTAAAGTTAGTTTTTTTCCCTTAGATTTGGTGTTAAAAATAAGAGAAATCGTTTAATAATATAGAACCTTATAGCACCTTATAATTTTGAAAGTACTTTCCTTACATCTGTGTAAGGTAATACAAGTCTTATTGCCCCCAGATTTACAGATGAGAAAGCTGTAGCTCAGAGAGCTGAGAAAACTTGCCCACATTCACATCCCCAGTATGTAGGAGATCCAGTACTAATATCTGGGGCTTTCTGCTCTACCATAATACCTTTGTATAAGGTCATGTGGTTGTGTTTTTTTGCTCAAGCCATCTTAAATGTTTGTCTTACTTATTGAAATAAACGAACATGCACTCAAAGGAATAGAAAGGAGGAAGTGGTGGGTTAAAATAAATTAGAGGTAAGGAATTGCGCCTCTTGTATTTTGGGGGTATTAAGTCCCACAAAGGTAACCTTTGTGGTCACTCTCCTTGACTCTGAAGGCATTTTCTTTGACCATAGGTGAATAAAATTTTTCAAAAACAGAATCTGGAGATTAAAGGAGGGGAAATGAAAATTATAGAGTATTTGGGAAAGTTTTAAGCCTGTCATAGATAGCAGTCCTTAAACTAAAAGATACTAAGCAGTTTCAAAACATACTCTGGGCCTTCAGCAACGGCAGCCTTTAACAGTAGAACATATGTATGAAGACATCAGTCAAGATCATGTGAAGAAAACAGTGACCATTGAAAATCACCCTCACCTTCCACCACCTCCCATGTGTTCAGTTCACCCATGCAGGTATGTTTGATTTCTTTTGCAAGTCTTATAATACATGGATGAATGCCCTGGGAACCTTTTTTGTTCCACAGATGCAGAAACCTTGACTTGTTAGACAAATGAGGTTTTATTTTCCTTTCCTTAAAAGTGATCATTTGTGTAATCTGCTAAGCATAGGGAAAAGCAAAACAATTCTTTCATGTTCAATTTATTAATATTAATCAGTTTCTCTACACATTTTAGAACAACTAAGTAGTACAGTGGCTAAGGCACTGTGTTTGGAGTCAGAAAGACCTGAGTTCAAGTCCAACCTCAAGCACTTACTAGCTGTGTGACTTGGGCAAGTCACTTAACCTTGTTTGCCTCAGTTTCCTCATCTGTAAAATGAGCTGGAGAAGGAAATGGCAGATATCTCTTGTTTGCCAAGAAAACCCCAAAGGAGTTAGACGTGACTGAAATAAATGAACATTTATACATTTTGTTCAGCTTTCCTTTGGTTTGTGCTCATGTCCTAAATTCACATTGTGGACTTTATAACTACCATTTTTGTGTTTTTGTGTTTTTGAAGAATCAGAAAGAACTTTCAGATTTCATGACTATTTTTAGCAGATTATTTTGGTACAGTCTAGATTATTCTAGTAGAGACATATAAAAGAAAATACCTTGTTTTAATACTTTTATTAGTTATTTGTTAAATTGGCATACATGAAGAAAACAGACTGGTCTGAGTGTTAATTGTTACTAATCAGACCTCTTTCTCTACCTTTAGTTTCCCAGACAAAGCTTTCTAGTTAATAACCTTCTAAGGCTGTTTTAGAACTATTTAGAACATTGACGATCTGGGGGATCTGATATAGGTATAAAGTTACATCAGTTTAGATACAAGTGAAAATCATTTACCTTTTATATATTGTGGATACATTTGACACTAAATTAGATTAGGGTATAGAAGGCTAGAATATCAGGGGCATGCCTGGTTTGCTTTTTTTACACCTTGGTTTAAGATATTCTTTCAACACCATTGGTTCAACTTAATTCAGGTCTGACCAACTGGGGAAAAAAAACCAATACTCGAAGAGCCATTCTTTTCCTATAAAACTATTTTAATTAAAATAATATATAATGAATACTAATTTCTGCTTCAAAACAGAAGGATACACAAGTAAGAACAAGACATAAACAAGGAAAACAAATGCTAAGTGTAATTTAAGCATGCTGTTTGCCCAACTCATTGAGTATGCTTCATAAATTTAAACTTTTGCTTTCATTACTTGTCATTAGCTATTTTCAATAATTCCTGCAAGTCTTCCTTTAAAAAATACATCTACATACAAATTGCTGAGGTTTATTCAAGTAAATCATACATAGTTGTAATAAAATAAAATTATTTAATTTGTAAGTTTTTCTTGTGGCAAATTTTTCCATTTCTTCTCATTTGCCATTTCTTCTGTATCCAAAAAAAGTGGTAACTCATTGTTGCTAGGTCATTATGAACAGGAGAGGGATAAAAAAAATCGGTCATTTTTTAATGTTTAATTACTTAGAACTGTCATTGGGCCTGAATCATCAAAAAAGTAAATTTTCTAAGAGATTCCCTGTTGATTTGAGGATTGTAGGCATATCCTTTTAATCCATCAATCAGTAAACATTTTTGAAGGACCTACTGTATGCTGGGCACTATGCTAAGTGCTTTTAGTTTCTTCTGTAGAATTTGCCTGTTATTGCTGTCACCAGTTGACATTGGTTCTGCTCTTTAGGTAGGAGAACAGGCATAAATCTTTACCACAAAAGTAAAGGTAATTTTCAATAAGAAAAGGATTGTACAGTAAAATAACTTGCAGAACAGAGTACCAAAAAAACACATGAACAAATCCAAACAAACCAACAAAACAAACTTAGGAGTCTGAAAAGACTACTCTGGCATTTGTTTTTAGTCAGTCTCCTTTGATCTCAGATTAATCTTGACTTTTTATACAGTTAAATTTATTTTTTCATTATGGGACCATCTTTGCTTTTAAGAGCCAAAGTGTCTCAGAAGCTTGCCTGAACTCAGCAGTTCTGATTATGATGTATCAGACAAGCTGGCCTGTTAATAAGCTCATTTCTTCTGAAGCTACTTTCTTTTGGAGTGTTCTCCCCATCTGGTTCCTCTGTGCCTTTTTATAATAGAGGTGTGTGATGTTAGTATCTGTCCTTAATTGTTTTTGGCTAACCTTTCCCCTCCCAAAGCAAACCAGGTGAATGACTTAGTAATTCCAAACCAATATGTTAAACAGAGAGCCACAACATAACTTTAAGCCTAATAGATTTCTTCCTTGTGTCATTGAGAAAATGCCATTTTTCACTTTGGTATACCTGCCATCTATTTTGTTGTTGTTGTTTGCTTTTCAGACACGCTGAGGTGATGAAAAAAATCATTGAGACAGTTGCAGAAGGTGGAGGAGAACTTGGTGTTCATATGTATCCTTGGCTAATAAAAGTGTTTAGTTTTTGACAGATTATTTAGAGTTTTTGCGGAATTTTTCTTTTTTACGTAACATTATAGCTTTAAAGTTACAAAGTTCCTGTTCTATTAGAAATTTCCCCTTATATCTTGAAGACCTAGTGAGAGGCCTTAGAATTTATTTCAAATATGCAGTGAGTTAAGCTTTGCTTTGTTAGATGGCCATGACCTGATCCTCTGCTCTTAGATATATGTTTTTGTTCAAGAAGAATGAGTGAATGTATGTGAATATCTTGTCAAATTCGTCACTTATGCTGAAAAAAAAGAGGTCAAAGGGTGATTGGTGGCTCAGTAATATTATCTACACGTAAAAAGATCACCTTTAGAATACTTATTTTCCTTTTTTCCATCAGCCGTCCCTACAGTTTATCACATTGGTATAATCATGTTATTAGTCCTGTTGTTTGTTACTTTTTGTCCTTCATTCTCAAAAAGGACCATGGCATCAGGGAAGTGATGCTATGACTTGTGAGTGAATTGAATTTAAGTGAGGCAGGGCTAGGCAAAGTCATTAGCTTCACTTTCTCCTCCAGAGCCATCTGAGCCCAGTGGGCAGGTATAGATTAGGAGATGGCCCCGAATTAGTCCTGTTAATTTCTGAAGGATAGAAGTTGGGGGTGGGGTGAAAAATTGCACTGAAACTGTTGAGTGAAAGTACAGCACATAGAGATGCCATAATATTAACTCATTTTTGATTATTACTCTTTACTGCAAATCCTACTTTGGGACCTCATGGTAATAGAAATTTCAAAGGTAGTATTCCAAATTTCTTAGCTTAAATTATGATGCCAGCCTTTCCTGGTATCCACCTCCATGTCACTTAGTGTCTCTTTGGCTTGTGTTACTGTTGGTGAGATCCCAGTAAGTCAGTCCATGTTCCCAGTGAATTTGGGCAGAAGACATTCTGAACCTGGCTACTAAAATAGATCCTCCAGGAAAACCTTGTATTGAACTGATGCTGAGTATACACTGTTGTTTTAGATAGAACCATCACACCATCAGTAAGTAAGAACATCAGTAAGTTTTTTTTGATTTGATTTGCATGTTGGCTGCTAGATTTCATTGAAACCAGTCAGTTTAGCAATCTTCTATTTAAATATTTTAAATTAATTGCTTTTCACATTGTTTCAGTGCTTTTTATATCCCACAGCATCACTCATTTTGTAATTCTTGTTCTTCTTTTCTGTTATTGTTCCATCTCAGATTGTAAGTCTATTCTGTATTTTTCTGAAGTTAAGTGAACATCTTCCTTTTTTTTTCAAAGGAATAATTATTTCTTGTTCTTGCTTCAGATTTAAAAAAAATAGAAACAGTGAACCTTACTGGTTTCTTTCAAGGCTTAAAAGATACTGAATGGGATCAAGTGGTCATACATGTTAAAGCAATAGAACCCTCAGTTTGGGGATAGATATGGAAATAATAGGTAATGTGTTGCAATTTGATACTTGTCAAAATGTTTTCTTTTTAGTATCAACTGTTTTCCTTATGATATAGTACTGATGATAATAGATACACTGGTATCGTTGCCTTAAAAACAAGTACCCTGTTTATAGACCTTATTTTCCTTAGCTAAATTCCTTTAGGTATCTTCTCATTTTCCTGAAATTTGTACAAGCTGTCATTCCAACAATAGAATATGACTACACAAGACACTTCACAATGTAATGAAGAGATAATAAATTCTATGCTAATTATTGATTCTAATTTTAAAAGATTTAACCCATAGATGTGACCATACTCACCAATGAATACAATTTCTGTAATAAAGGGACTTATGTTTATTCATTAAACAAAAACAACGTTCCATTACCAGCCTTGTTTAATAAAAACCTGTGTGCAAAGAAACTAACTTAGCTTGCTTGTTTTATAAAATATTTCACTTTATGCCAGCTTTCTGATGATATAATATTATAACTTTCATACTCAGATCTATAAGGAACAGCTTATATGCACCTGCTCTACTAGTTTGTGGTTTATTTAGGAAGTTTTAAATAGTAGTTATTTGTTTTAATGCAAATAAGCCACCCTCTTTTTTATTATAACTTTTCTCTGACTACTAAGATAAATTTAGGTAACTTTGCTCTTTCTAGTAAGTAGTAAAAATATATATTTTCCTTGATAATTTTATATGGATTATATATAAATAAAGAGACAGCATGGCACAATGGATAGAAACCTGAACATCAGGATAAAAACCTGGCTTCCAGTTCTGCCTCTGACACATACTAGCTTTGTTACCATTAGCAAGCTTAATTTGTCAATACTCCCCCTCCCCTCCTGGCAGAGCTCTGTGTAATGATAATGACTAGTAATTATATTGTCCTTTAAGGTTTGCAAAGTACTTTTAAGTAGATCTTATTTGATCCTATGAGGTAAATGCTATTATTATCCTCTGTGAAATTGATGTTCTTATTATCTGTTTTATAGATCATGAAACTGAGGCTGAGAGAGGGTAAGGGACTTGCCCAGGGTCATACAGTAAATTTCCGGGGAATGAGTCAGGTCCAGGTAAACCCATGATCCATGATGCTCCTTGATCTCTAATACATTATGTTGCAGAACAGATAACCACTTGCACTGGTCAGGGAAGTTCCTGGTTCTTCATACCAACAGAAACACAAGTTCAGACCCAGGAAGGCATTTATATGTACATAGGTGTATCTATAAACAAAATAACAGGGACTTGAAATTCAGTAGAGGTACATAGGTATTATGAAGGTGAGATTTGGGATGCTAAAAGGGCTTGTAATCTATGTTTCTATGAAACTTCATCTTAGAGTTTTCCCCTCTGTCCCCGTGTCCTGGGCCAGGTGGATGTTTGTACAATGATTGTTTCTTTCAGAAAAATACAGAATCAGAATAAGAAGGGAAATTCCATGAGAAGCAGGGGCATGAAGCTTTTCTCATACGCCTGCCTGTATCACAGGTGATTGTGGAAGAGAACCATTGTAATCCTTGAACCTCCATGCTGCTGCTTTTACAACCCAGATATACCTTTTTCCTGTTCTCTTCTTAGTCCCTTCTAATCTTTCTGCTTTGTAGTCTCCAACCACAAGAAAACCATTACAGCATTTTCTTAGATTATGTGTAATAATGATGGCTCCCCTTCACTGAATGACTGAGAGAAGAATAGAAATCTTGATGGATCCTTTCCACTTGGTCCTAATCCAGGGCCACTTCTACATGTTGAAAAGCCATTGGAGATTGTTATTAGGGAGAGGGACTGAAATTCTGGCTTGATTGATACAGAGCAGCAGTTCTCAAACTTTTTGGTTCAGAATGCCCTCTTTACATTCTTAAAAATTACTGAAGACTTCCCTTTTCACCCAAGAAAACTTCTGTATGTGGGTTATATCCATTGATATCAGTATCCTAGCATTATGATGAAAATAGTTTGTCCTCCCAGACTCCCTAAAAGTGTCTCAAGATCATACCTTGAGAAAGAACCCCTGGTATAGGGAATTCCCGGGTGAGGAAACTTTTCTGCAACTTGGAGTCTTAGAGATTGTTTTAGTGAACTGAGAAGTTAAATGACTTTTTCATCACCCAGCTAGTATCTCAAAAGGCAGGAACCCTGGTAAACCCTGGTCTTTCTGGCTTTCAGATTAGCTCTCTATTCATTATACTTCACTTTTAAAGTAAACTCAAAATGGTGTTAGCCAGTATCATCATTATTACCATGATAATAGCTAAAATTTATGTAGCATCTACTATTTGCCAGGCACTATACTAAGCACTTCACAAATATTACTTACTTGATCCTCACAGCAACCCTGGGAGGTTGGTACTATTATTCCCATTTTATAGTTGAGGTTAAATAGAAGTTAAGTGACTTGCCCAGGGTCACAGAATTAGTATACGTCTGAGGCTAGATTTGAACTTGGGATCTTTCTGACTCCAGGTCCAGTGTTCTAACCATTGCACCACTAGTTGCTTCCAGACACCAATGAGGTTATGAGAACAAGAATTGGTTTTTAATGTACAAGTCATTTTTATCATGAATTTTGAAGATTGTATTTGACCAGCTATTGAGCTCTTAAAATATAGAGATATGTTGAAATTTGGGTATCAAACATAGTTCCCACTAGATGACATAGATCACCAGGTAATCATAAATAAAATTGAATGCATTTTATTTCATATAAAGATAATATACCTATAACTAAATCTATATCCCCAGAAAAGTTAAGTATGAGAGCTTTGAGGGAAGTCAGTAAAAAGCAATATTAATCCAAGAAACTGATCCACAAAGAAGTTAGCTCTTAATTTAAGAATGGTAATATAGTCTAGAGCTGAGTAGTTGGTTAACATGAAACCCTTTCTTTATTGACTGACATGCAGTTGGACCAGAAAGTCTTGCTTCAAATACTGTGGGAAATTCTCCTCTGCCTGTAACAAGGAAAGAAACAAAGTTGCCAAAATGACTTTTTTATAGTTAACTTCTGCTCAAGTAGAGGAAAGGAAACTAAGTAATACTCTTACTTCCTTAAGCCTGTTCCTATTTTTCACTTACCCTAAAGTCAAACTGTTTCGAAGTAACCCTATGTTCTCATCCCAGACCTTGGGACCTGAGAGGATATATATGGAGGATTCATCCCATTACAGATAAGAGGTAATTGAGGCCTTGGGAAGTTGTGTCCTGTTCAAATTCATACAATAATCAGAGGAGAGATTTGAGTCCAGTTCTTTTACTTGTACAATCAATGCATTTTACACTGTATTGATGCTTCCTCCCACTGCCAGGAAAGCATAGGTGTGCATAAGGCAGGTGTGTGTGTTTGTTCTTCCTTGCTGAAGAAGACCTTGCCATCAGAGAAATGATGACATGACTTGCACTTGACTTTGTTTTGAGTGAGGGAGGGCTGTGCAGGTCACCAGCCTCACTTTTCCTTCAGAGCCATCTGAATCCAGTGACCAGACATTCATCACGATGACTGGAGATGACCTAGGATGAGGCAGTTGGGGTTAAGTGACTTGCCCAAGGTCACACAGCTAGTGAGTGTCAAGTGTCTGAGGTGAGATTTGAACTCAGGTCCTCCTGACTCCTGCACTGGTGCTCTATCCATTGCACCACCTAGCTGCCCCTCATTTAAATATATTGGAGTAAATGAAGAAATTTCTTGCCTGGATCATCTGGGCCTATTCTGCTGGGCCAAGAAATTCAGGGTAACAGCAGGGACTACTTTTATTAAAAGACTTTACCTAGGAAGTCTTGATTCTGCTAGTTTAGTTACTTAATAGTATAATTCTAAAAGCACTTGCCTATCTCATCCAGCCAATGCCTGCCTTAATTACCCCACCATCTGCTTTTCCAGGTCCTGACCCTGGGCTGCTGCATGTTTTTTTTGGTGTCCCTTTTTTTGATGGGGGTTTTGTTGGTTTTTCAAATTTATTTTTAAAATAAATTAAAAAAAAAAATTGAGTCCGAGGTCCTTTCCCTCCTTCTAGAGCTTCCCTCCCATGAACAGAGAAGGTGAGCAGTATTATATCAAATTTAAATATGTGAAATCATGTAAAACATTTCCGTATTAGCCATGTCACAAAAAAAGCAAGAAAAATAAATAAAAATAAATTGCTTTAATTAGCACTCATTTCATCTATTTTCTCTCTGGAGATGGATAGTATTTTTTATTGAGTCCTTCAGAATGGTCTTTGATTATTGTATTTCTCAGATGATCATCATTACAATAGTACTGTTACTGTGTATGATCATCACCTGATTCTGTTTTCTTCATTTTGCATCACTTCACATTGATCTTCCCATGTTTTCCTGAAACCATCAAATCATTTCTTATAGCACAATTAATATTCCCTCATAATAATATACTACAACTTTTTCTGCCATTCCCCAATTGATGGGCATCCTCTGAATTTCCAGTTCTTTACCACCACAAAAAACTGTACTTTTCCTTTTTTTAAAAAATCTCTATGGGGTATAGACCTAGTAGTGTTATTAGGTCAAAGTGTATACACACTTTTGTACCCCTTCGGGCACAACTCCAATTATTCTCCAGAATGGGTGGACTGATTTACAACTTCACCAACAGTTTATTAGTGTACTTATTTTCCCTCATCCCCTCCAGCGTCTTTTATTTCTCATAGGTGTACCTGAGAGTTGTTTTAGTTTACCTTACTCTAAACATTAGTGACGTAAGGCTTCTTAAATCCTTTCCGCTCGTGACTCTTCATTTCTTAAACTGTTTAAGAAGTGCTGATTTAGAGCATTTTATCATATGACTATTAATAGCTTTAATTTCTTTTTCTGAAGACTGCCTGTTTATATACTTTGACCATTTATCAATTGAGGTATGGCTCTTTATAAATTTAACTCAGTTCCCTATGTATTTGAGAAACAAGGCCTTAATCAGAGAAGGTTGCTGTAAAATTTTTTGATATTTGTTGTTTTTGATGACTTTTATCAAAATCTAGTTTTCCTGATTATCTCTTTTAATTGGGTCTCCATTTGCTTTGCCCAAGATCATGATTGCTACCCTTGCCTTTTTTACTTCAACTGGAGCATAATAAATTCTGCTCCAGCCCCTTGTCTTTACTCTGTATCTGTGCTTCAAATGTGTTTCTTGTAAACTAATCCATTCTGCTATTCACTTCCATTTTTATGGGGGAGTTCATCCCATTCATAATTATTACTGTGTATTATACTGATGGTGCAGTGGAAAGTGCACCAGGCCTGGAGTCAGGAAGATCTGAGTTCAAATTTGAGCTCAGACACTAGCTTTGTGACCTTGGAAAAGTAGCCCTGTTTGCCACAATTTCCTCATCTGTCAAATGACCTGGAGAAGAAAATGGCAAACTACATCAAATGCGGTCAATGAAGAGTTGAAACAATTGAAATGACTGAACAATAAATTTCCCTCCATCCTATTTTCTTCTGTTTATCTGTCTCTCTTTTTACCCTGTCCTTCCTCAGAAGCGCATTTTGTTTCTGACCACCGTCTCCCTTAATGCACGCCCTCCTGTTCATCACCCCATCCCCCTTTTCTTACCCTCTTTTTTCTCCTACTTCCCTGTTGAATATTAGTTTTTTTATCCAAATGAATATGTATATGTTCTTTGCTCTTTGAATCTATTTAGATGAGAGTAAGGTTCAAGCATTGCCCAGAGAAAACATGAGATTTAATAAGGTTAAATTGTTTATATTGCTCCATATTGTTAAATGTTTATATTTCTTCATGGCAAGATATTTTATAACTTTATAATGATTTATAGCAATTAGTAGTATAAAGGTGTGAGCTGACTATAATGGGTTGTTGTCTTCCCCCCCAAAAAAATTAAGGGATAAGAAAGAAGATTGCACTGGGAGAATAGGGAAGGGAAAGAATGAATGGGGTTAATTATCTCACATAAAATGTGCAAAAAAGTTATTACAGTTGGGGAAGATGGTGGGGACAGTGGCAGACAGTGCTTCAACCTTACTCTCATCAGAATTGGCTCAAAAAGGGAATATCATAATTACTTGAATACAGAAGTCTCTTACTGTATAGGGAGGTAAAAGGGGACAAGGAACAGCAAGGGAGGAGGTAGTGATAGAAAGGAGGGTAAATTGGGGGAGATGGTCATCAGAAGCAAAACATGAGGGAGGGGCAGGGTGAAAGATAAGAGAGAGGAGGATAAGCAAGAGGAAAATAGGATGGAGAGAAATGCTCAAGTTGTCATAGCCATAAATGTGAATGGCATGAATTCACCTCTAAAACAAGCAGATAGCAAAGTGGATTAAAAACCAGAACTTTCTAATATGTTGTTTACAAAAAACATTTGAATTACAGAGACACACAAAGTAAAGTAAGAGGCTGGAGCAGAATCTTATTCTTTGACTAAAGGAAAAAACAAAGGAAAAAGCAATCATGATTTCAGACAAAGAAAAAGCAAATATAGATCTAATTAAAAGAGATGAGGAAATTATCTTGCTGAAAGAGAGCATAGACTACTAATAGCAACACTAAGCATATATTCACCAAATGGTATAGCATCTAAATTTTAAAGAAGTTAAATGAATTATAGGAGAAAATAAACAGTAAAACCATACTAGGGGGGATGTTAACTTTCCACTCTTAGAACTAGATAAATCTAGCCAAGAAAGAAGTGAAAGAGGTAAATAGAATTATGGAAAAGGTAGATAATGTAGCATTTCTATATGCTACCAGCAAAGCCCAGCATCAAGAACTAGAAAAAGAAATTCCATTTAAAATAACTGTAGACAGTACAAAATATTTAGACATCTACCTGCCAAGATGAAGCCAGGAATTATAAAAACCCAATTACAAAACACTTTTTCACTCTAAGTCAGATTTAAACAATTGGAAAAATAATCAGTTGCTCATGGGTAGGCTGAGGTAATATAATAAAAATGACAATTGGTCCTAAATTAAGTTAATTATTCAGTGTCACAATAATCAAACTACCAAAAATTATTCTATAGAGCTGGAAAAAAATAAAATTCATCTGGAAGAACAAAAGGTCAATATCAAGGGAATTAATTTTTAAAAAATACAAAGGAAGGTGGCCTAGCCATACCAAATCTAAAACTACATTATAAAGTGACAATTATCAAAACTACTTGGTACTGGCTAAGAAATAGAGTGGGGAATCCATGGAATAGATTAGGTATATAAGACCCATTAGTTGATGACTATGGTAACCCGCTGTTTGGTAAATGCAAAAACTCCAGCTTCTGGGAAGAGAACTCAGTATTTGACAAAAATTTCTGGGAAAATTGGAAAATAGTATGACAGAAACTAGGCATAGACCAACATCTTAGACCATATACCAAGATAAAAGTCAAATTGGGTACACAATTTAGATATAAAGGCTGATACTATAAGCAAACTCAGAGAACAAGGAATAGTTTACCTGTCAGATCTATGCAGAAGGGAAGAATTTATGACCAAATAAGAGATAGAAAACATTATGAAATGCAAAATGGATAATTTTGATTACATTAAAAAATTTTGCACAAACAAAGCCAATGTAACCAAGATTAGAAGGGAAATATAAAGTCGGGAAATAGTTTTTACAGCCAGTGTCTCTGATAAAGGCCTCATTTCTAAATATATGTAAAGAACTGAGTCAAATCTATAAGAATGTAAGTAATTCCCCAATTGATAAATTGTCAAAAGATCTGAACAGGAAGTTTTTAGATGAAGAAGTTAAAGCTGTCTATAGTCATGAAAAAAATACTTGAAAACTATTGATTAGGGAAATGCTAATTCAAACAACTCTGAGGTACCACCTCTCATCTATCAGATTGACAGAAAAGGAAAATGATGGGTGTTGGAGCAGGTGTGGGAAAATTGGAAGATTAAGGCATTGTTAGAGTTGTAAACTGATCCAACCATTCTGGAAAGCAATTTGGATCTATGTCCCTTTGATCCAGCAATAAACACTACTAGATCTGTATTCCAAAGAGATTATGGAAACAGGAAAAGGACCCACATATACAAAACTATAGCAGCTCTTTTTGTGGTGGCAAAGAATTGAAAATTGAGATGCCCATCAATTGGAGAATGGCTAACCAAATTGTGGTATATGAATGTAATGGAGCACTATTGTGCTGTAAGAAGTGATGAGCAGGAATATTTCAGAAAAACCTGGAAAGACTTACATGAACTGATGCTGAGTGAAATGAGCAGGACCAGGAGAACATTAGACTTAGCCTTTCACAGCAATGCAAGGACCTAAAATATTCCCAAAGGATTCTTGAGGCATAATGCCATCCACATCCAGAGAAAGAACTATGGAATTGGAACACAGAATGAAGCAGAATATCATCTCTTGTGTTATGCTTTGTTTTGGTTTGTCTCATGGTTTCTCCCATTCTTTTTAATTCTTCTATGCAACATGACTAATGTGAAAATGTGTTTAATAAGAGCGTTTGCATAGAACCCATATAAGAGTGCATGCTGTCTCAAGGAGGGAGGGGAGAGGAAGGGGAGGAAATTTAAGACTTATGGAAGTGATTGTTGAAAACCGAAAACAAATTAGTTTATTAAAAAAATGATTCTGTCAGCAAATGTTATTAAGTGTTTTCTACTTCCCTGGTATGGTGATATGTGCTAAGGATTCAAAGAAAGGCAGAAGCAGTCTATGCCCTTAAGGAGCCCAAGTTCTGACAAGTATTAAAATAACTAGGTACAGACAAGATATGTGCAGAATAGATGGAATGTCATATTGGAGGAAAGGTTTCCAGCAAAAGGTGAAATTTCGACAGTCTTGAAGGAATGCAGGGAATCTAAGGCAGAGGTAAGGAGAGAAAATATTTGAGGCAGGGAGGGCAGCCAAAACATGAAGACAGGCATTCAAGGGGCATTAAGTCAGCCAGTGTGGCTGGGGGCACAGAGATGAAGATAGGAAGGGACCAGATTGTGGCTTTTAAACATCAAAAAGGAATTTATATTTGATTCTGGAGGTCAAAGGGAAGCATTATCAACTATGTCAGACCTCCACTGTAAGAAGGTAGTCAGCAAAGATTTATTAAGTGTCCTCTATATTTCAGACATTGCTAAGCACTGAATATACAAACGAAAGCCACAACAAAAACCCTCCTGGAACTCCTAGTCTAATAAGGAAGACAAATGTAAACAGCCAAGATAGAAACAGGATAAATTTAGAGAAAATCTCATAGGGAAGGCACTTAAGTAACAATGCTACTGGGAAAGTAGGATTTTATCTGGGACTTGAAGCCAGGAGATGAAGATGTGAATGAGTATTCCTAGAAACAGTGATATTGCTTGGAGTTGGGAGAGGAAGTATCTTTCATGAGGAAGAGCAATGAGGCCAGTGTCTCCATATTCTAGTGTACATGGAGAGAAATAAGGTGGGAGAAGACTGGTAAGGTAGGAAAAAATCTGATTATGAAGGATTTTGAAAACCAAATAGTATTCTATATTTGACACTAGAGGTGATGAGGAGCTACTGGAGTTTAGTTGGTGGCATAGTCAGACCTGTGCTATGTATAGGAAAATCACTTTAATTAATGGCTGAGGAGAGAATAGAGTGGAAAGGGAAGGCTCTTGAGGACAGGGAAGACACTTGAGGATAACAGTCCATTCTGTAGGCTGTTGAAAAAAATCAATGTGAGGTGCTAAGGGTGGTGGTAATGTCAGGTGGTAGAAAAGAACATATGAAAGAGATGGGAAGTTATAGTGGAAGACTTTGGCAACAGATTGGAATGGGAAGAAGAGGATGGTGACATGGTCAAACCCATGATTGAATTAGGAGTTGAGGATGACATGTAGGTTGAAAGCCTGGGTAACACAGAGGATAGTAATGCCTTTGACAATAATAAAGAAGTTAGGAGGAGGGAGGCTTTCAGGAGGCAAGATAAGGAGTTACGTTTTGGACTTGTTGAGTTTAAGATGTCTACATAACATGCAGTTCAATATGTCCAATAAGCATTTAAAGATATGAGTCTGAAAATCGGATAGTAAATCTGAAAAATTATCTGCATAAAGATAATAATTGAATGCCCAGGAGTTGAAATCGCCAAGTGAAATAATTTAGGAGAATAGAAGTGGGTCCAAGACCAAGTCTTGGGGGACACCCACAGTTAATGAGTGTCTTAAAAGAAGAGCCAGAAAAGGAAACTGAGAATGCATGACCAGACAGATAGAAGGAAAACCAGGGGAGAGCAGTGTCATAAAAACCTAAAGAGAAAAGAGTATTAAGAAGTTGGTGATTTACTGTGCCAAAATACTCCATCTGGACTGGAACCAGCCTCTAACCTGTGGGCGGTCTGAGCTAAAACAGAGCAGGCTAGAGACAGATGTGTCAGGACACAAACAGAAGTTTAATTAATTTCAGAGTGAGGAATATGATGCCTGCAGGCAGAAACTTAACATGCTGGACCAAAGGCAGATATTAGACATAAAAACCTCAAGTGGCTGGACCATGACTTAATCATTTTTAGGTCTTGAGTTACTGTTCTCATGGTTGGCATTTCTTGGGACAATATAGGCATTCTTGGGTCCTGTGGGAACAGTCATTGTCTCAAGTCTTAGGAGTCATGACCACTCTTTGAGTGCAGATCCAGAATTCTGTGATGGGAACAGGAGTATAGTACAAGGAACGAGGATTTGGAACATATGATGGATAGCTCTGGGAAATAGAGGGAACTAAATGCCTCACTAAACACCTGGTGCTGGTCCAAGCACTACACTTTGCCAGAGGATGAGGTCATTCCAGAGAGTGAAAGATTATTGTTATGCCAAATTCAGAGCAGGCCTTAGCTTTGGGAAACAGGGTATCTCCAAAATATGTTGACAAGTGGTTGGTCAAGAATGTTGAGGATTAAGAAAAGGTCATTAAATTTGGCAAATAAGAGACAATAATTTTACAGAGAGCAGTTTTAGTTGAATGAAACTATATTCTTAAAAGTCTTCAGTGACCTTATCCTATTTTTATTTCAGTTCACCAAACATTTTTTATTCATATGTCCTTTTGAAAGGCTTGTTGAGGATCTTGCTTAATTACAGGACTCAAATCAAATTGCTATTTAAGAATGGTTTTGATTCTCTGTAAATATGCACTTTCAGTGTATGTAGATTGTTTGATGATATTCTCTTTTCATTCTAAGCAGAAAGTACTGAGTCAGATCATGAAGTCAGTGGTTTCATCTTTGTATGGTGATGGCCCCATGGTGGTGATGAAGCCAAATTTGTGGATTTTGTTTCTGAATAAGTATATCATGTTGGCAGAGGAATAATGTTCCCACCCCCCAACATTCCCTTCTTCTCCCAACCTGCTTGTAGACAGTACTTTTTTAGCAGGGTTCATGTGTTGTCAGGGCTGTCCCCCTGCATGTAGCATGGCAAGGAGTGGGGCCATGTGGAATGGCTTTAGAAGACAGAATAGATATCTCTCATCATCTCCACCATTTTCCAAGGGAAACTTTTGTTCCCACCAGGAAGGAAAGCAGGAAGTTGGATCTGGAAGCCACCACTCTATTCTCCTCAGAGAAAGAGAGAGAGAAAGAGAGAGAGAGAGAGAAAGAGAGAGAGAGAGAGAAAGAGAGAGAGAGAGGAGAGAGAGAGAGAGAGAGAGAGAGAGAGTACTAGGCTGGAAATATATCTATATGCTCCCTTAAATATTATTAGTCTAGGGGATATGATCAAGTTCAAGCTAAATTCTGATTGCTGTTTCATCATTGGGGAGAAGCAGGCTCCCAACCTTTAGATCCAAGTCATGATGCCTTTCCCACCAAATACAGTAAATACACATAGTATTTATCTATTCCATATATATATGTATATATATATATTTATCTATCCCATATATAGTTATCTATCCCATAATATTCCACAGTAAATACACATAGCACTTAGTCAAGAAAGTCCATTTGTCCAAATCAGTAGCAAAACAGAAATCGAGAAGGTATACATAAGAGAACATATACCAGACAATGTGAAGTGAAGGAAGTCTTTCATCAAGAGTGAGGTAACTCAACTCAACCAAGAGAGAGAGTCTCAGCTCTCACCTAAGGGGAAGTTGCTC